>NC_051129.1:299847-531524 GCF_014839805.1 Manduca sexta
GGTCGTATTTAGGGTACAAGATGAGCCCCGACCTGAACGGCGGCGGCGTGCAGGCGTGCTGCAGCCCCTCGTCGGAGCCGTCGCCGCAGTCGTCGCGCGCGTCGCACACGTAGGCCTTGAACACGCAGCGCCCGTTGTCGCAGCGGAAGTGGTTCGCGCCGCACTGCGCCGCGCCGCACGACGCCGGCTCGTCCGACAGGTCCTCGCAGTCGGGCGTGCCTGCGTATCATTCATTCATTCGGATAGGTGTTGACATTGAACGTCATCAATTTGTATAGTTTGAGAGTCGTAGACGTAACCTGTCTCATATTATCAGTTCACGTACACTCCTTGGTAAGAAATACCTTATGTAGGTATCATCATTATAAAAACATCAGTAACATTATCAAAAGCTGTCAACTCACCGTCACAGTACCAGGTAGTGGGTATGCAGATCCCGGAGGAGCGGCACTGGAACTGTTTGTCTGGCTGGCACTGGTGCGGCGCCAGCGAGGACAGCCCGCCTCGTCGCTGCCGTCGTTGCAGTCCGGGATGCCGTCACATTTGTATGCCTCCTAGAAAGAGGATTACAGCCGTTTAGATGACATTTGTTATACATTAGGTAGCATAAAATAAGTAAACCCTCATAGTGGAAGCTACAAACATTATTATTAATAATTTGTCTCGTAGGAAATCAATTTATTTAAACTGAGTCTATACTAGATTGCCGACGACAATGGCGTGCTATTCGAAACAAATTATACGAATATTTGTGTTCAGTTAGTGAGCTGATTGGTTTAGTAGAGGAATACATCTATAATTTCTGAAGCATTGTGAATGTTAGTAGCAGTGGTACTCACTCAAATAACATATTGAATATAGATTTAATTTCCATTACCTGCACACACTGCTTGAGGTCAGCGCATTTGAACTGGTTGGCGAGGCAGGATACGGGCGGACAGTCGGCCTCGTCCTGCTTGTCGAAGCAGTCGTCGTCCCCGTCACACACCCATGACGCGGGGATGCAGTGCCCCGTGCGCGGACATGTGAACTGACCGCAACAGGACGTTATTACATTGTGTGTTTAGATAGGTGAAATATATGTACTCAGACTGTCCACTGCAGATGTAGTGCAAACACACACTTTAAGAGATAGTAAATTACCAATTAGCACAAAAGCGACCTGACATTTGTAGATCCAGTGGGATAGAACGACTTATTTTTATAAACATCTTAAATCACAACGTCTCTCATTGAATCTGCTACTACGTAATATTATAAATCTTTCTCTTGCCGGAATAAAAATAACATGGCATTTATAATGGAAATATCTTTTCCAATCTAACCTGGAAGTAAGCGCAAGTCTTTTCAGCACAATGGCTGCCCTCGTCGGAGCCATCTCCACAATCGTTCTCGGAGTCACACTTCCAGGTGTTGGGCACGCAGCGTCCGTTGTCGCACTGGAACTGCGAGGAGCTGCAGGTCACGTTGACGCACCCCGTCTCGTCAGAGAAGTCGCCGCAGTCGTTCTCAGAGTCGCACTTGAAAGTCGCAGGTATACAACGACCAGATTTGCACATGAATTCTGATGAGCTGCATGTTGTTTCTGTAAAGATAATTCTTGATGTATTATGTTGATCGGATATTAGTTACACAGAGGCATTATTAGATGGAGAAATAAGGAGCAAATACTTTATGTTCATTAAACCTTTGAGTTACTTAGGTTTTGTACCAATTTAGGAGTAATGTGTCATTCACAAAGATAATTGAAATCCATGAAAGCTCGAGATGAAATATTAAGTTATGTGTTTACTTACTGGTACAATTCTGCTCCTCATCGCTGTTGTCTAGACAGTCGTCGTCCCCATCGCACACCCAGCTCTTCGGGATACATCTCTGGTTATTGCACGTGAAGTCCCAGGAGTGCGGGCAGGCTTGCACGGGCGGCTCCGAGTTAGGATCGGCGATACAATTCTGACCATCTGCCGCCAACTTCTCTCCGTAAGGACATCCGCACTTAACAGTCAAGAATTCGGTGTTATTCCTCGGTATGGCGAAACAAAGCTTCTGGCAGTTTCCATTATTCCTCGCGCAGGGTTGCATCGGGTCTATTTTCTGTATATTCTCACTATAGACTTTCACTCCGTACAGCCTGTTGGTTTGCGGCTCACGGACCATGATGTCTTCCTGTTCCCCGGTCAGTTTGTGCAGCCTCACGATGGCGTCTAGTCTCCAGTCTGTGATGTACATGAACTCTTTGTTGATAACTATCGAGAACGGATGCCTGATCAGCCTCGAATTGACAGTTTTCACGTCAGTACCGTCCAGTTTGGAATGTTGTACGTGGTCCAGTAAGGCGTCACACCAGTATATTCTGTCGGTGTCAAAATCTATGGACAAGCCGTTAGGCCAGCCGAGAGTAACATTTTCGAAAACGAGAAGCCCGGTACCGTCAGTGTTGCAACGGCTGATGTTTGCCGGTCGGTCCCACTCCGAGAAGAATATGAAACCCTTGTTGGGATGAACGACAATAGCCCTGGGTCTTTTTAAGTCTTTCAGAAGAGTTCTTTTGTAAGTCACGTTCCTCGTTGAAAGGACATTCAATGTTCCTTTCCTAGAGTCGATGTAGTAAAGGTTTTTCGAAGCCCAGTCTACCGCGAGTCCTTCAACGCCCTCGTTCTGTGATGCGAGGACAATTTCCCGAGACGTTCCGTTCCTGTGCACCCTGTATATCACATCTTGTAGCACATCAGAGTAATAGATATGTTCATCTCTTGCGTCGAAGTCCAAGCCAACGAATCTAGCCCTTCGTGACACAACAGGCAAGATTGCGTCACTGAACCCTTCGATTACAGGATTGAGGACCTTTCCTTTAATGAATCTCTGTTGGGAGTACATGAGGAACTCATTCACTAAATCACAATTACGCAAATCGCTTTCGAGCCGGTAGCCGATGTTGCAAGCGCAGCGGTACCCCAGGCCACCATTTTGAATAGCTGTCACTATGCACATTTGGGAGCACCCTCCATTATTGTTACCACAGGGGTTATTGACCGAAGTTTGCTTTAAAGAGTGTATGACAGTGATCGCCCTGGGTTCCCTGATATCCTTCATTTTGTATATGGCTTGAATACTTGAAGCTCCTTCGTATTTATTGACTGAACTGATGCCTTGTTTAATGCTGTCTGACCAGTAGACCCTGTCTTCGAAAAGAGCGAGTCTTGAAGGGCTGGGGACCTGCTGTCCTCTGAGGACCAAGAAACGATGGTTGCCGTCGTAGTCGACCGTTTCGATGTAGTCCAGTAAGGAGTCACACCAGAACACTCGGCGCGCGATGATGTCCACCGCTATACCTGATGCTTTGTAGGCCGCTTCTGATACGATCGATTTCGCGTGGGTACCGTCCATGTTAGCTCGAACAATCTGGAAGGAAAGTATTGGAATATTGAAAGGTTTTAAAGTTATTTGTTACAGTAAAAGAAAACAGCTTCAACTCTGATAAAGTTATTGCAATAGATTGAGTTTTTTAAATCTGTAGACTAGATGAGTTATATGATTAATTTCTCACCTGGCTACTATCAGCAACAAACATCAGACCCAGCGTCGGATCCAGGGCCAAATCGGCTGGGTTCGTCAAATTAGAGCCCAGCACTACGGCATGCAGTCTTCCATCCAGCTCGAAAACATCAATCTTTTGTCCCACGGCATCTGCCACGTACAGTTTGTCTCCCACCCAGTCCACGGCCAGGGCTACCGGAGCCCAGGAACCGGCGACCGTGATGTCGTTACCCGCATAGCTGTTCAGTCCGGCTGGCACGCTCAGATGCTGTGAGTGGATCTGTAAACAAAAAATATATATTGTATGATATAGACAAACATAGTTTGTTTCGACGCGGTTTCGACATTCCATATATCCCGTAACACGGACCAGCATTACTTCTGGTATCGTCAAGTCACCATGTTGGTTGTCATTTTTTTCAACTTTTCCTCAGTTGTAAAACTTTATTGGGGCCAATAAAAAACGACACAAAATAAAATCTGTTCAAAATATATTCAGCCCCTCATAATACAATATGCGTCTAGCAACTATTAAATTTATCCGCAACAAGCCTTTAATCAAATATTTAATTTGGTTGAAACTACTGACCTTTCTAGTCTTGAGATCGGACCAGAACAGCAGATTTCTCCTGTAGTGGTAGTCGAGTCCGGCGGCCGCGGTGGCGTTGGCGAGGACACGGGCGCGCGGCCGTGCAGGTCCATGTGCAGCACCGCGCCCGCGTGCGCCAGCACCAGCGCCGCGCCCGACGCCGCGCCGCCCACGCAGCGCCGCCCCTCCACCAGCGAGTACCCGGGGGCGCATGCGCAACGATATGCTGGAATATACACGCACATTGATTGATACGTTCTGTGATGATTTATTTATCTGTTTAGACTAGCGAGTACCAGACCTGTTAGCTTTATAATTTGCAGTCATCTAGTCGTGATTGTTTACATAGCAAAAATTGCTTGTGGAAGTCAACTTCTGTAAGTTAACTTGCTAATCAAAATCTTGATTTATATAAGTTCAAATGTATCTTAAAGTTAATAAAAATATTAAACCTTAGAGTAATTTATATATTAATACGCGAAGAGAAAATGTTATACCCCTTTATAAGCACATTGCGTGCACAGAGGAGTGGGAGATTTGATATGATTACTGTTTATGTAGAGGAGAGTAAAAATAAAATTTATGTGTGTTACAAATACATTAAATTCCACGGTTTAATTTCGAACACAGCTAATACATTTAAGTAGGGTATTTTACTGCTAAGTAATAATACTTTATAAAACTAAAACACTTACATCCAGCAGTATTAACGCAAAGCTGGTGGCAGAAGCCCCACTCCTTGCACTCGTCGCGGTCCACGCAGGTCCTGTTGTCTGCCGAGAGCGTGAGTCCGGCCGCGCAGGAACACGCTCCGCCAGACGGAGACGCCACGCATTTGTACTCACAGTCCAAGGCGGGACAGGAGGCCGTTGCTGGAAGATAAAATGTATTTAGTGGAATAGAGAAATAGTAGACAGTCGCGGGTAAGAACACAACTTATAAATCCTCTTACTTCGAGCTTAGGCATATACTTTATATTATACCTATCGCGAGAATCGTCACGGTAACAAAAATAATAAAGAAAATTTATCGCTAAAACCAGGCTAAAACAATACTAGTATAATTGAATCAATTTAATGTTTTTTTATCGTAGTTCGGCAAAGTAGTTTAATTGCACCTGATGTTAAGTGAAGTGGAGCTCAAAGAAAGTGCCGACCGGCAGTCATGCCGGCCTGCATAATTGCTTCTTCACGCTCCGCAATCAGTAATACAACATTATGTGCTTTAAAATATTATGCAAATTGCTAGTTTGTGTGGCACCAAAAAAAATATCACACAGCTTATAAATAAAAGAACTCACAGCAAGCAGCTTCCTCATCAGCATTATCTTCACAGTCCCTCTTCCCGTCACACAGCTGGTACCGCATGATACACTTGTGGGTTCCATCTTGTCCTCCCTTAGGGCACAGGTACTTGTTATCGGGGCAGGCTATGGCGGTGCAGTTCGCCTCGTCGGAGCCGTCCGCGCAGTCCTTGTATCCATCGCAGTGGTAGGTAGCGGGGATGCACAGCGCGTTACTGCAGCGGAACTGCCCGATGTGGCAGGGGGGAAAACCTGGGAACAAATGTTTGGTTAAGATTGATGAATTAATATAAGAATATGAGATAGTTTTGTTATGCGTACTTATACATTTACCGAATATTATAATTGAAAATTACCTAGAAAATACATAGTAATTAATACTTTACGTAATCAATCTCCAATGCAATACCACGGTGAAAATTAACAAACAAAACAAGATAATACATATAAGGGTTAGAGAAGACTTCTCATCACGGCATTTCACTTTACGGTTGATGTCATTTTAAATATAATATTAGTAATAAATCCACGATATTTCAACAATGCAAAACCTTTGGTGTAGTGTTTGTTAGTTTGACGTGATGCTTTTAAAAGTCCCTGTACCTGGGCGCTATAAATCAGGCGAGTTCAGATGTTCTGTAACTCCACGGAGCGCACAACTTCACTTTTAGTCGAGATATATTTTAAAACACATATAATACTAGATTTTTACCTTTAAAATGTGGAATTGGTTTTCTTTAACTCGATATTTCGAAATAGACATTGTGGAATGAAGATTTATAACACAACCTTAATGTAAAATCTATATTTAGGTAGGTAGGTAGGTAGGTAGGTATATTCAGGTATATACATAAAAAGGATTTTTAAGCTTGTAAAGGAATTATGATTGTTCCTGGAACTAAAAGAATGTAAACAGGAAACATATCCTGCATCTGAATTAAAATACAATTACTAATGGTCCGTAAACCTTCTGCTAAATACGCAAATCAAAGTCCTAATTTATTCTTATTACATTTATTTTGGGAAAAGCCTTTAATTTAAGCATAAACCTCCAAAAGTGTAATAAAGGGCAACTCACTACAATGTTCTTCGTCTGAGTTGTCGCCGCAGTCGTCTTTGTGGTCGCACTTCACAGAAGCGTCGACGCACTTGTTCCCTGTAGCGCACTTGAACTGGTCCAGCCGGCAGGGTGTCGAGTCTGTGGGACAATTCTGCTCGTCCTTACCCGTCCTACAGTCTAAATACCTGCACGAAAACAATTTAATGAGATTTTTAATAAGTTAGTTCTAAGATTTTTGGCTAGATGTCGTTGTAATAAAATTTGTTTTCAGGCTGTGAAATAAGAGGTAGAAGTTTCAATTGTACTGGAATATGTATTTGCTGGGTCCATGCATTTTATTGTAATTTATATGGCTAATATTATGCATGAACACCGATAGAAATTGTGGATTCCATCATCAATAAAAACTAAATAGACTAATATAATTAGAGATAGATTAACAAAATGTCTTCTTAAATACAAATAAGTAAAGAATAATCCACAGTGACACAATGTAGATATGTAGGAATATCGATTAGAATATGTCGGAATGTATTACCCGTCACATTTCTTCTCTTTAGGTATGCAGGGCCCCTGCGAGGACACTTTCCCGGGGCCCGCGCCCTCTACACCGCACTGGAAGTCGTCAGTTTGACATTTGCGATATGCTGGAACAAATAAAATACTGTGATTACATATTAACTCTTCGCTCAGTGTAGTGCTATTTGCTTTACAGAGTTACTTGCTCGTCTCTTTATTTGAAAATAATGATATCAACGCTACTAATAATAGTATTATTATTAAACATAACAGAGTTATAATCTTATACATAATTTAAGAAACTGTAAATGAAATTCCACAGGCAGTCACAAGCACTTGTATAAAACATTTCCCAAAGTACAATCATATTGAAGCGCACAATCCGGTAAAGGGTTTATGGGTATGTGCGTGCGGTGAATGCAAATAGACGCGTCACGTGTCGCGCGTGTCAACGCTCGCAGAACGCGTTTGGATCAACAGGTCCCATCACCTGCGCGCGGCTCTGTTCTAGGCCTATTGGAATGTTTCTAGTTATAAGCTAAGAAAAATACGGAGTACGAAATAAGAGGTTAGATTTTACTGAGAAAGATATGTATTTTGTATGTAAGAGTAATTTTTCGTTGTCAGCATAGAATAATGCATAAGTATCCAAAGATATATTTTATTTCTATGGTAATTGGTAAGTCATAACGAGAAGCACAATCTATTTTGAACTTCTCTCGTATGCGAAAAACCGCTCATCAGCATAAAGATAGCCCTGGGGAAAAGCTAGGAGAACGATTGGTCACCTTTAACTTTACACTAGAAAATAGAAAGGAAAACGTTAAATACATGGATTGTTCAAAAGTACCTAGTTAGTTTCAAACGTTCCTGTTGGATTTCACACGTTCAGTGGGATTGCTAAAATCGCCTCTTTCTAATTTCCATAGGTTGACAACGCACCCACAATATTACTTATGAGGGTGTTTACAGGCGAGGGTAATCTGTTACCAACGTGGCCCTTCGCATAACTTCTGCTCTAAGTAGACAAATATTACAACACCGTTCTTCAAAATTATCTCGTTCTAAAATATGTCCCATTATTTTTACCCAAATCCTCGTGACATCCATAAGTTTCAGCCTGTTCGAGATAACGCAATTTCCATACAAAGTTATGCAAAAATAGACCTCCGAGACGAGTTTAAGGCTATAAAAATTAAGTTAGAGTGCATTCAACAACGTTGGCTAGCGGCCCTATGTTTAAAAATTTATGTTTTAATGTTACAGGATTTTTCTACCGTGCATTTTTTCTTCTTTCCTATAATAGCAAACAATTATTTATGCAATCGTGATCAGGATAGCTGCTCGATAGCGTATCGATAAATGCTATAACTACAAGTAGGATGTAGTGAGTGATGGCATGAACTTTGTTATTGAAAGTTTCAGATAGTACATTTTTTTTTCTCTCACTAACGATTCACAAAGACTTATATTTGACATATTAACTATGTTATATAAATTGTTTTGTTTATTTAGGATGTGAAGGAAGGGGCGATGTTCCGCTATTTTATACGCAATTGATACGTAATAATGTTTCATAATAAGGATACACAATAAAATATTGTAACATAAAACTTACATAATAAAACGGATGATACTTTTACTACCACCTAAATAATATATCAACGGAAACCAAAGTTTTGTTTAAAATTATTAAAAATTCCCATTCTCAAAACTCGGGGTATGCAGTGACATATCTGGGTTCAAAACATATTAATAAAAGTTATCTCTGGGGCGTGTAATAATTCTAACGCCCATATTATCCCGTTATGCTGACGGTTGGCACATCTTTAGGACTGGGCTGGGATCAGGGCAGACCGTCGTAAATATTATCGGCGGATCCACTGCCCGGCCAAGCATCATATCGCGATTCAAATATTTTTGCCACGTTTATGGGAATATTTAATGTTTGGGACCACTTTGGGTCGGGTTTGAGATGCTAGTGCTTATTTTTCGTAGATGTCTAGTCAGTGTAAGGCTGTGAAATTGAAGTACTGGATTCGATTTCCCGATTGCTATATTTTACGATATTCAGGAAATAAATATGAAAAATATTTTCTATTCAAATAAATCTTGTTTAGATCTAGAAATAACATTAACAAATACATATAATATTTTAAAACTGCACATTTATTTATATTTTTCTTCTGAAAATGGTATTACAAAAGGAAGTTTCCTGTTCATGTACAATAACGTATAATGAAATATCATTTTTCTAATATTAGCCTTTATGAAATCGAATCCAATGCGCTAGTTTTTGCTTGCATTTATTCTCTCTTGACTCCTCATATCTCTTGCAGTTTCATCGCCTATACAGATCTACCTACTGAAGCATTCAACTCAATCCTGCATCAAAATCAGTTCAGCCGCTTGAATGCACTAACGAATTAACAGACTACTGTTTATATGCAGATACGGTCTCTACAGGCCCAGATATAACAACAATTAGGCATTCTAACTCGAAACTAGGGTCCCTTTGGGCCTGCACCGAAACTTGCAAGACTCGACTGGTCAAATTGTGGTATAACTTTAGCAGCGTGTTTGTAGTAATAAATACAACTGTTGGCGCAGAAGGAGTGGCTCGGGACCTGGAGAAGTTTGTGGACATCGTCAGAGGAAACTATTGTATTACTGTTTTTATAATAAAGATACAAGAAGATAAGTTCCCGACGTTACAGTTAGCTAATATGGAAGGTCAACAAAGTGTTAATAAAACTTCAGATTGATAATAAATATAGTTCAAGGCAACATGTTTTAAATCATCGACAACATACATATACATTCAAGTTCTACCTGTTACACTCCAATGTGGCGATATACTCAGAAAGAACGTCGCTCCTGTATGTACTTAAAATAAGTTGTTAAAAAAGGTTATTGCGCTAACCACGCATAAGAGATAGGGATAAGGTCTTAGTCCACCTGTGGTGGACCACCACGCTGGCCTAGTGCGGATCGGTAGACTTTACACGCCCTAAAAATTCCAGTAGAGAATTTGTCAGCTATGCAGGTTTCCTCACGATATTTTCCTACACCGTGAAAGCTAGCGATACTTTAAAAAATACACACATCATTTAAGAAAAATCTGTGGTGCGTGTCCTTGAGTTTTGAACCTGCGGACATTCGTCTCGGCAGACTGTTCCACACCAAACTAAGCTGTTACCGCTACTTCAAATTAGGCTTGAATAATAAATACAAGATAAATAATCTAATCACATCATCCACATATATAAGCAAACGGTTCCCACAGAGCACGGTGCGGACCACCCAACTCTGCAGTTAATAAAACTACATAGTAATTGCAGTCTATTAAAAGTTGCAAGAACAAGTTTGTGTAGGAGTTGAAATGTACATTTTACGGACCTCGTTGTAGACGCTGAGTGTGGATAGAAGGATTGTAACGAGCATGTCTTCTGATGAATGTCACGACTTTCGGTTACAAAAACAATGGAATCGTCGATGCGTTGCTGGTTTTAAAATATTGTCGGATTTTAAAAAACATTTCAAGATAGAGAATCAAATTCAGTACGCCATAATTCAAAGTACAGTTGCCATAAAACAAGATACAAAAATATTATTAATTTAATTTAAACTCATTAACAAAGAACGAACAATGCAAGTCAATCACCGGAATCGTAACAAGTCGCCACAAACTCCATAATTCCAAGAAAATGTTCAAAGACAACAGATTTACATTGAAACAGGCACATCTCAGATACGAAGACTAAACAAAAACGCAATTTCCACACCATTAAAACTTCCTCGCTCCGGGGTACTTTCAGGGAAACTACCAATTTCACAAGAACCCCGGTTTTAGGAACATGTTCCTGGGATATACATAAATGTTCGCGCACAGCGGTGTTAGGAGGTCAGCTTACGTTGGCCTTGTTACTTCGTTTGAAACGTGTTCTTTCAAAAGGCGTACGGTATCAGTGTTTTTAAATATTGTTTATGAATGCATTGATAATTATAACTGAAAGTCTAATTGGACTCTAATTGAATTACGTTTTGTGTTTGAAAATTATTTTCTATTTCCTGTGATATTCATTTAATACGTATTTTATATTTGCAATACTAACAAGGCGAGATTAAAGTATTGCATTGAGAGTAATTATTCATAATTAGTACAGCGCTTGCATGCATTCAATTAATAACATGCAATTTATTAAATAAGGCCAGTTCTAATAATTTTGCTAAACAATGTATTGGATAAAGTACTATGAAATAAATTAATAAAGTTTAATTTAAATTTACGGTATTTTTCTGCTATTACTGTGGGTTTTATGCTAGGCGAGTGTAAAATCTTAAATATAAAGGTAAGAAAAAGAGACAGGTGTTCAATTGCAATATGACAAATTAATTCAAAATCAATTGAATTGAGAGGTTTTAAGAAAAATATTGTAAATCATAATCAAATATTTTACTACTTCCCGCCTAAATACCAAACAATTTCGTATAAATAGGAGAAAGGTGCAATCTATGTAAATGTCAATGAGAACTTGCATTAATTCACTATCGAATGTCTCACAAATCAAATTATCAAGTAACATATATCCCGGGATCCGACTCCAGTGAATTCACATGCGGGATCGATTGCAAGTCCCGCGGGACCGCATTAAAACTTAGTCGTACCCTTGGGAACTTGTGATACCTTCTAGCAGTGTTGACTTCCGTACGTACGTGGATATATACAACATAGTTTCTCAAAATGAAAATATATACGTACTTGCCTACAATAATAAACTTAAAAATATGAACACGTTTTGTGATTAAAAATAAAATAAATTAAAATACTTTGATCTTATCATGAATCTATGTAAAATTATAATTTAAAAGGTGCAAAAACAATGAAAAGAATTATGTTAAAATATATATACCATTGACAGAAAAGTACCAAAACACAAAATACTGAAGCGAATAACGGAAATGAGACAATATCATATCATAAAGAAACACCATTACCTATCAATATAACGAAATAGAAAGCAATCAATGCGCTGTATTATGACGTGTCGCTGTGGGCAAGACCCCCCGTCCCCCGCATTGCCCTCGCAGGACGAGTTTAATCCGACCACATCTACTGCACTAATCCTCTAACAATACATCAAAATTTTCACGCTTCCGTGAATCCTGACGCTGGGACGTAATCAGCAGATTGCGTTGGGAGACAAATCTGTTACACGGAATTCGGCATTTGAAATTATTTTAGTGATTCAGTTCCCGCGGTTCCGGTGACGAAAGGTCGCATTTTTCGTAAGAGAACACGACGCAACGTGAAGGTATTAATATGCATCCATGCTGTCTGCAAATCGTTCTGATGACAATCAGATTCTAAAGAAATTCTACATAAAAGGAAGCCGGCAGAAATCGGGTTATATAGACCCTTCAACACTTCTGGGTTCTTAAATTCTTCAAAATATAATTATTCTGGTTTCGAAAGTGACTACAGAGTGACAAATGCTGCGATTTTAACATTAAGCAGGCCTTTACTACGAAGACTCGTGACTGCCGTTGCAGGATAAAAGATAGACTGCAACTGTGGCCTCTCTTATATAGGACAAACAAAAAGAAATATAGGGACCCGCGTAAAAGAACATATAGCTGACGTGAAACACCGACGCTCTACGAAGTCTGCAGTCGCTGAACATTCTGAAGGAGGCTCCAATCATTATTTGCGATTAGACAAGCCACAAATCCTTGCCAAAGAACACCGATTCCTGCCTAGGATGATTCGCGAGGCTATTGAAATTAAAAACACCCAAATTTCAATAGGGAAGATGGTTGGAAGCTTGCACAAGCCTGGGATCCTGTTCTACATTTAATTAAATCGGATCCCAAAAGACCGGCTGCCAGACCTCAAGACACTGTGAGCTCATTCTGCGTAGATCGGACCGTCAACAGATAAAATTTTAAAAAGTTGTATATTTGAAAAATGTAGGTAGATATTGTAACTTTGACTTTGCGGATGAACAACACCTCAGTCCCCCCCCGTGACCATGAAGGCTGCAAAGTCTTCGAAACGTCGGGAGAAAATAATAATATAAAAAACCGCGATAAAATCCGTTTAAATAGTTTTTAGTTTTTATTTCAATGTCTAACATTCGCGTAAACATAAGAAATCATTAAGAAATCATTAGGATAAAAGTATATCAAACCATTACTAGAATAAGTTGTACTTCATGTAATTTCAACTAGGCATAATTGTGTAGACTGAGGGGAAATCATTTCCCGTCAGTCGACACTCTATTTTGACCCAACTGTATTAACCACCAAGTAGGGTCACTTTGCCGTTTTTTTTATAAATGTTCATCCAGGAGTCTAAACCGTCTTGTCCAGCATAATACGATACCTATACTGGTCCATAGTAACTATTAAGTCTGAACATAGAGGTACTCACTGCAGTCAGCCTCGTCGGTGCCGTCGACGCAGTCCACATGCATATCACAGCGGTAGTGCGGCGGGATGCAGTACGTCTTGTTCCACACGTACTGCCCGCACGTCAGCTGCCCAGCCTCGCACTCAGGAGGCGCTGTGGACAAACAAACAGATTACATTGCTGCATATTTAATAGAGGTCGAGGAAATCGCTCATCTCATGATAAACCATGCTCGTAAACATAAAAAAACAAAAACGTAACATGAAACTCAAATTATGAAACTGCTGAATGACATTCATGAGATAAGATGCCTTAGGTTTGCTAGTGGCTACAATAACTAAACAGCTGTACCTTTATACTTTTAATTTAATCCTCTTTACGCAGATTTCGAAAATTCTCACACAGAATTGTGGGTAGTTAGATACAGTTGATATTATCATACGGAATATGAAAGGGTTATCACGGTGGCAGCGAGCGGATTAGAAAAGTTCCGAACTCGACGTATCTGTGACGGACGGTGACAAGGGTGCCGCCTGCCGGAATTTTATCAAAAAACTTAGCGCATACTTTAGGGTTAGTTTTTCCAAAATGTGATGTGAAAAGTTGTAACCCTTTAAAATTGTTTGTGAAATTATTTCAATTTTGTCAGCGTGGTATGAGTCAGTTCTTTTTGGGGCACCGTGTATTTAGAATGTAACCCAAATTGTAAGGTGGTACCAATTATATTGAATAACTTCTGGAGGTTTCCAACCTAAATTCTCTGAACATGACATATTCTTCCTCACTGACGAGTATCAGTCTAATACGGTGGATTTAAATTCATCGAGATGAGCATGTCTAGTGGTGCGACGGCTACAATCAGGGCGTCTATCAATCAACGCACTAGTCCGACAGTGAGGGTCCTTGAACACTCGAGTGCAGAAGGACTGGTAACCATCGAGAGGCTTACAGGGCTGGCGCCTAGCTACGGTTTCTAATTAAATTGTGAGAGTGACAATCGTAACCACTTTTTGTGGAAGAAATAAGTGACAAGGGGTAAATAGGGACTCAATGAAGGAAAATACAAACAAAATAATGACTAGATAAAGCAAAATTCTAATCAAATCTTCTTTTTCTTGAATTAGTAAAACATAAATTGTTTGCATACGTAGATTTATCATTTCATAAAATTCATAGTCCTATTTATGCCGTTTTCAGGTCCTCTTTCAAACATTTTTGAGTTTGCGATATTTGTCATAGTCGGTAAACAGATGCACGAACGACGAATCAAATATTTGCAAATGGCACAAGTATTTGTTCTGGTGCGGGATCTAGCGAGGTGAGAAGATTTTCATCTCTTGTTATGATTCCAGGGCTCACGTGGTACAAGCTAGCCATCTGTTCCGTCACTGCAAGGTTGATGTGTGGAGTCCGATGCGCTCGTGCATTCACGTGCAAATATTGGGAATCGACGATTAAGCGCCTGTTTCATCATTTCTAGTTCACAGTAAGTGCAGGCAATTCTTTCTTTCGTTCACATTACTATAAAGATTGTATATTAACAGTTTGGATTTTTGAGACGATGCAGTAATGGTAACTACCTTAACAGCAGTGGCTATGAGGAAACTGTAGTAGGAGATAGATGTAACATTTTCGGTGATATTGATTTACAAAAAAGGTAAGTCAGCAACATGGTAAGATCGTCATAGATCTAAAAAAAAATAAAAATCAGCAAAATAATTGTCAATTTAGGAAATAACTATTTTCAATACCAATCGACCTTGTTACTTATAAGTATCCAAATATTCTATGAGACCATTATAGGTTTCAGGACATTTAAGGTCAATTTGCAATAATCTTGCAACATACATTTTATAGATTGTCCCGTCTCAAAAATCTACCCTATATAATAGGATTCTCATTCCGGATAATATCTTGTGCACAGGAGACGTCGCGAGTGTACGTTTTTTATGCAAAGTTTTGTGTCGTCTTGGAACGTTTACTATCAGACTAGCTATTAGCTCGTCTCATCATGCAGTATAAATCATTAATCAAGCCCAATGCCCCATAGATTATCCAACCAAGTACGTGGCCACTACACAAATATTTTATATAGCTTTTATCACCAACGCAATTGTACGCCGGTTATTGTTATTTTAATGTATTACGCCAAAATATCCTGTACAATAACTAAACCGCGAACGAAGGTTTTGTTCATTACGATAACGGCCTACTGAATTAATTTGTAATAATTCTGATTAAAATTTGTAAAGTAGAATTGATAATATTGAATAATATTGAAATGTATTCGTGGGTTAACTAAAAAATCATAAAAAATATGTGAGCACCAGGAATCATAGTTCAAAATACAGGTCGGCGAATTGTAATTATGTGCGGAATGGAATGTGCGCGGCGGTATGACACGGAACGGAAAGAAAACAAGACGGCAGTAGGTTACGGCGGTGAAATCAAGGTAAATGGTGTATTCAAAAAATAAAAAAAACCTTGACAAGTATTGATTTAATATCCTAAAAGCCAATATAATACAATATATCTATAATTATGCATACTAGTCCGAAAAAACGGTGTGGATGTTGCTATAGGCTTGTTGTTTATCCGACCGTCATATGCTCAAGCGGCGTGAGTTGCATTACTACTTACTCCCTCAGACTTGAACGCGTGAGCATAGCACAATAACGCTGTAAATGTTAGGTTCATAATCACAGCAGCATTATCATCGATACAATCACCATTATTCCAGCGCAATATTCGGCTGTAATGTGCCACGTAACCCCGCACAAACTAAAGCCTGTTGCAAACTAGGAGTACCCACAGATACTTTGATATCTCTTATTCTGTTAGGGGTGGGTAGAAACGCAACAAACGCGCTCCAATTTTTGCCATGCTCTTTTGTCCTGATCAAATCGCTAATTGACCAAGAATGTGTTAAGTCACTGTTGTGTTCCGGTTTGAAGGACATTGTAGCCAGCCAGTGTAACTACTGGACGTAATGAGACTTAACATCTCGTATCTCAGGATGGCGAGCGCAGTGGAATACCGAACAATACTTTGTAATTCAAGGTGTTGGATGGTGTTTCTACTGTTTATGGGCGGTAGTATCACTTACCAAGCGAAAGCTAACTCGCCTCGTCATTCAATGCAATTAAAAAAAAAGTTCGTTTTTATCCACGCACTTGTTTGCCGACAAGTCATGTGTCTAGACTCCGGACCATTCTACTTCCTCTCATTAATTTATTGTTTAAGTCTTATTGTTTTTTTATTGTACTTCATATCTGACTTTACCATGTGTATTTTTCTATTTACAATGATCACAAAAACTTTAAACTTTCCGATGGTGACATGATACTATATATAAAATGCTAAATTGCGAGATAAACATTAACATTAAGACGGTTTGAATGAACTTTAAAACGATTATGGATGACAAACACGCATCAAGCTATTCGTCACGCCATCGGCTTGCAATATTCACAATATTTTAATAAATCCTGCGCAGTGATTGATTTGTTGTAGCGGCGTGTGTCGCCGGCGCCGGCCGCGTCGGTCGCGCGCGCGCTATGAATGTGAATGCGAATGACGCGCAACATCCGTGTGAAGTGTCATTACTTCAAAAGAAGTTTTTATATAAATCCTGATTCCTAGAATGTGTAAAGCACGAATCGTCAAGCAGATCCAAGAGCTGTAAAATCGGCGGACGCGGGATCGAAAAATTTAAATGCAAAGATTTTAATCTGTAAATATTTTTTTAAACATGAATAAACAAAATGATAGATTTAATTATTGTCCAAAAATGTTTACTTTATAAAAACGCTATTTCGATACAAAAACCGTTTAAAAAGCTCCAACGCGAACATTCGATTTAACACGCCCGAAACAGCGATCAAAAACTCCCGGCTGCTGAAATTCGATTATGCACTGTTGGGGCAAACTGACATGTCGATAAAAGCCACGGACAATGGAGACGGGCGGTGTTACAATAAAATTCTTTGTGCACTTGTGAAAAATGTTTGCTGTGTGTGAGTTGACGGGTAGATTGCGTCTCCTGGCTCTCGGTGAGGTCTCGCTTCCGTGTTACTAGGAGGTACTTTCGTATGCGAGTGTCGATGTGGTTTTCTGAAACCCTGAAGTGTGCAAGGCACAAGCTACTGTGTTCCAGTTTGAAGGAAAATGTAATGTGATTTCTGGCCACCGATGCGCAAAGGCATTGTTTCATTTTCAGCCATTACACTTAACATAGGATTTTTTTTAAGTTTCCTAAAATTTATACTTTGTACCCTGCCATATACGAAAGTGAAACATGGCACACATTCATGCCTTTTATACCAGAAGGAGTACGCAGAGGCGAGGGTGCACACACTTTCACAATTACCGAGATCGGGCTGACATTGAGTAGAAAAACCCATTATCACTTTGCTCGACCCGGGAATCAAACCCGAGATCTCAGCTCTGTAGTCGTATCCTAATACAACTATGCCACCGAGACAGCCATGAAGTAAATTAAACATTACTTTAGAGGTTTGTATCCCCGAAGTTTAAGTCGATTTCAATTATCTTTTCGGTGTTTGTATTCCGCTTATTATTCGCAAAAGTTAACATATTAAGCAAACTTAACATTGGCAAACATCCTTAGCGCTGTGAGCACCAATTATGAACACATTTTATTATATGAATTTCCCGATCTGCTCCGGGCTCCTTTAGTTACGGCACTTATAGTTACTACTCTTGCTTTCTGGTACCCTGGTATGTCTGTCGCCATACGAAGTGAGTCCGTCTATACTTGATTATTTTTTACTGTTTCTGACGCCGAGCAATGAGTAAAAACTTTTGTATCTAGAATTTGTAGCTAATGTAATAGAGCGTTCTGTGACTTAACATCATTCTAAGCAATACAGACAGTATTATGTAGAGCCTTGTTATTCCAAGTTCTGTTTAATTCTAATGCTATACGGGTAGTAAAGTTAACCAGACGAGCTACTACTCGTTAAGTGAGTTAAAAACGTTACCCTGAGAAGTGAAAAGCAATTAGTGCCCTATCAGGCGCCGCGGACAGGGATTTATGAGATAAATCATTGATCAGCGCTGATACGCGTCTGCATAATGCGTTAAGGTTGCGGAATGTGTGGACTAATTTAGACTGTAAATATTAAACTTTGGTCAGGATGATTTGCGTTAATTCCGAATTATGTATTCCTAAATTATTTATGTATACGTGTTATAAAACGAAGACATTTTCTGTCTGTCTGTATGTTATCGATTTTCTCAAAATGTACAGAACGAATTTTTATGAAATTTATTATGGAGATACTTTAATACTCTGGGAAGGTTGTAAGCTACTTTCTATCCTGGAAAGCTAGCTTATATGAGAGTATTGAGACGTTAGACTCATTAATATTAGACAAAAACTATGTTTCGCGGCCCCATCGGCATGAATATCTATTACCGGAAAGAGTTAATACCGGACTTCACCTATCAGTGGCCCATATTCCACTCCAATCTATTCACCGCTTTGCATGTCATGCATTTTCATAAAATATCGTATTAATATTATAGTGACCCTTCTCCGGTATCATTTCCGCGCCTTAACAGCTATTAATGCACGGCACGCGTTGTTTTGCGAACGCATCTACCCCCCCCTCCCTCCCCCCTCCCGCTCTCTCCGCCCCTCGCCCCAATTATTACCACACGGTGAAATAATCGCCGCGCGTTACCATTCGCATCATTAGTTTACGGCACTTAACAACGTCATTTACGCTGATGTCTTCCGTAGCGTAAAATAGGTCACTTTGGTTTTCGAATATCGAAAGATTGTTTATCTTAGGTACGAGTGCTGATCTCGCCATCTACACCATAAACGTAGTAGGTACAAGAGCCAGGTGTATGTTTATACAACTTAACGAGGAGTTTCTTGCTCGCTTCTGAGTGCTAGTATAATCCGATAATAATAGCATCATCTTGGATACCAAATATCTGTGTAGTACTGCGCTCGTAATTTTAAGTCAGTAGGTGTTAACAATTACTTTGCTCCACACTTGCCAAATTAGACCAGCTTGGCGAACTGGCTTCCTCGAGGCGACTGACCTCCACTGATAATTTCGAGGGTGTGTGAAGTCTACCAATCCGCACTAGGCCAGCGTGGTGGACTAAGGCCTAATCCCTCTCAGTAGTAGAGGAAGCCCGTGCTCAGCAGTGGGCAAGTATATAATACAGGGCTGATATTATAGGTGTTAAGTCCATTGAACAATTAACTATTAAAAAATCGAACCTATCAGTAGTGTCCGTTGCATACTGCTGCGTTACATGTAGACAGATTGTTTCCAAACCCCGCGAACTACAAACTTAGTAAGCGCTGTCAAGCTCACCCACAGAACCCAAATCAAACTATCGGAACAGGCAAGTTTGGGCTAACAAGGCCACCATAATTTATAACGTTCCCGGACAGCCATGAATAAGTACCCTTATTAAAATATAATAATAAAAAGGTGTTCCTTTTTTAAATTTTTAGTTTCTCCTCAAATTTCTTTTAAAAATTATTTATGTTTTAAATTTTCTCTCTCAACTCTAACAGTTCGATCTGTCCAGTAACACCCTGCCGGGTGGACGTACTAGGAGTACAGGCCCGCCCCAGAGGGTCCCATATTATCATATAGACGATGTTTGTTGGCTGTTTTGTAAAAGTTTGTTACCGAATTTGGAATTAGAATCGAACTTGTATTTTGTGACGAATGTAGTACACAGGTCATTTACCTGAGGGGAAATGTCATAACTTATATTTTTGATATGCATTCCCGCCAGCAAAACGGCGCGTTAACCATATTTTAGAAACTATTTAGTCGAGTTATAACGCATTCAGAAAAAAATAAACGTCATATTTATGCAATACTGCCTCGGTGGCGTAGTTGTATTGCATGTCCGGGACAATAGCGCTCTGAGGTCCTGGGTTCGAGTCCCGGGTCGGGCAAAGTGATATTTGGGTTTTTCTGCTCAGTATCAGCCCGGTGTCTGGAATTTGTGCCCGATGTGGCGATAGGCTCGCCCCCTATCACATCATGGGACGGAGCATACTTGGCGAAAAGTGGGTGCCCTAGTTGCGCCTCTGCATACCCCTTCGGGGATAAAATGCGTGATGTTATGTATGTATGTATATTTATGCAATGTTATATATTTTTTTATTTCATAATTTAAATGCCACTACATTTGTTGTCCGTTCATCTCATCATCATCATTGTAATTAGCAACCAACACTATTAGATAGACAACATTTTGGTAGTTTAAATTCTAAAATACCAAATGTTCTTTAAGCAACTTTTTCGTAAATCGATATATTCCTACCCGTAACTGTATTGCACGATTCTCGAGGCCGTTTACTCGGGGAAGGGGCTAATACTTATTATAAAATATGAAAAAAAATTAATTTGAGTTTCCTCGCTTATTAATTTGATTATAAGATTTTATATTTAGGCTTTAGTTTGATTCCAAGATCTATAATTGTGTGTTTTTTCGATTTTGAAACAGAAGTGACTCGGGATTTGAATTGATACCTATGACGATACTTTAGCCGTAACAAAAGATGTAAATAAAAACAATGGACTTATTACTTCCTCTGATTACTCTCTTATGGACGTAAAGATGACATATCATGTTATACGTAATTTTTAAAACATTTTATATATCTAAATAGTCAACGGGCATTGACCCCAAAAACTGTAAATGAAAATGGTATTCCCAGGACGTTGGCTTATTTCCTATGCAGAAAAACTTTTGTATGCGACAATTTTAACACTAACTGAGTAATCGGAAGTAATTGCGGGCGACGCCGCGTGTCCGGCGATCTCCGGGATGACAGCTGCTACGTGAGCCGGGAAATACCGGACGGACTTAGAGAGATAGTGGGGGAAATATTAATGTTTATGTTATTGAGGATAAGACTCATTCTATCTTGTCTTACTAATATTATAACTGAGATAGTCAGTGAAAATATTTGTTAGAAATAAACGCAGCAATCGCTGAACGAATTTGGATGATATTTGTTAGGCAGATTATTTATTTTATATTTTTAAGTGGATTGTGCTGGCATTGTATGTCCTACATACTGCGCTATGGGCCTCTACATTTATTCAGGGAACTTTGCAACGGGAAAGGTTTTTCACACGAGTGAAATCGTGAGCAACATCTAGTCCAGAATATGGATATGTCTTAGGCGAACTAAGCATCCTCGAATTATACTATGTTTACGAATTAATGGGCAGCATTTACAGAAAAAGGAAGCCAATAAGCTTTGTATGGAATCAGTTCTATGACTATGAATTCCTACTCGGAATTTGTACGACTGTTATCTGTTACAGTAATGATAATAAAATAACATTAATTCTTAATATCGATACGTTACAAAAACAGGAGCCATGTGTCCCCAAAAATTCCCCCGATTACGTGCCTATCGGTGTCAAAATACTAAGGAGTTAGTACGTGCCGCGACGTCAGGCGTCACAGGTCCGCGTTACAATATCTGTTACGACGTCAGTTGATGCCGCACGTGACGCCGGCCAATTAGACGACAAACAAACGCTCGTAAAAAATAACAAATAAAAAATACGTCTTGTTTCGTACATCATCAACGTTGCTTCTTCGTAGTTGTCATCTCGATTTATGTTAATTTTATATAACTTGGTTGATGGGAAGGCGTTGGAAGGGAATATTAGGTTAAATAAGGTAAATACGATATTTTGATGTTGTGTTAAATTAAAATTGTGTATCCATCAAAAAATAATATACTTATTAAGTATCATAGTTTTGTGTACGAACAACATCTTATTTCACTCTACTATAATTTAAAGTATATTATATTCAAATGAAAAATAATCATTTCTTATGTTCACGCGAATGTTATTGATATTGAACTAGTTTCCGAATTTTACCGCGGCTTTTTTGCATAAGGAAATAAAT
Source organism: Manduca sexta (assembly GCF_014839805.1). NCBI lineage: Eukaryota > Metazoa > Arthropoda > Insecta > Lepidoptera > Sphingidae > Manduca > Manduca sexta. The sequence continues at coordinate 322,208 of NC_051129.1, forward strand.
ATATTCTAAGCTTAAGATGCATAGGTAATTTAAAAAATATATATGTATCACCGGCGAAGTGCAATATTTTCCCAAAGGTAACCCGCTACATCAAAAAGGCGATCCGAAAAGAAATAGAAAAGCCGACAGGAATCGGATTATATGGACCCTCATTCATTGATATTTAGTAGGTGACAACATAAAGTATACTCACGGCACGACTGGAACTCGTCCTCGCCCTTCTCGCAGTCGCGTTGATAGTTGCACACCCACAGCGCCGGGATGCACTTGCCCTCAGGGCAGCGAAACATGCCGCTCGGGCATACTGTGTCGCCTGCGGGCAAACCGAACTGTTAGATCCACATTCGATATAGATTACAAACAATACATTAACTGTTTAATGATGATAAATATCTAAGTTGGAACACCTCAAATTGATGCATTCTAATTTTATATATGACCTAACTTACTAATTAGGCAAGCCTCAGCTAAAAAACAAACAAAAGAAGAAACACAAATAATAATATTCAATTATGGTATTTTATAAAAACATACAAAAAATGTGCTTTATTACAATATCGCTTTCAGATTGAAAAATGTGAATTAATAAAAGAATGTCCAGTAGGCAGTCCCCAAACGCTGATAACTAGTTGCAGAGAAACATACAACTGCAATAAAACTGATAGTTAAAATTGCTGAAACAAGTTATCAACGTCTGCGGGATGACTAAACACTCTATATATTTGTGTAATATGTTACATAGGAAAAACGAAAACTACATTTGCGTAATGACTAAATAATTTCAATGTTTGTATATAAAAAACACGAGAGCCCAGTTAGTATCCTAATTAAAACACAATACTGAGGTTATTACCATCAAAAACCCCGCTATTTTCTACAGTATTTACACTTCCCAATATGAATATTTAATCACGATTTGAATACTTCTTACGCGAAATCTAATTATGTAATATACAATCTATATCGAAAAGTATCCTCATGAATATGTATATGAACGTCTGAAAAGTATCTTTTCAAAACTAGAAAGTATACAGAATAAACAAAAAACACATTAAATATTCGTAGAGAAAAGCGAACAAATATATAAACTTTTGTGTCTATTTTAAATACCAAATAATTCCTTAAAAGTTAAGTACATATTTTTAAGATAACATTATTATAATAAGTACAATAGTTTTTGAAAATGAAATGAAAATTTTATATATATATTTTTTTAGAAATAGGGTAAGGTTCTTCAAGATTACCTACAATAAGCTTCTTTAGTTAACGTAAAAAAAACTTTCAAGGTTAATCATGAAGTTGCTTTGATATGAATTATTTAGAAATCGTACTTCACGCAAGAATTTATCAAGCGGTAGAATTAGGAATAAGAAAACTCCATTTAAAGTAAAAAATATGATATATTATTTTTTGCTAGTAGCTTCGATCGTATAGTATCTTCGTTACCTTACAAATAAACTCAATTTTTCAAGGTAACAAACATGAATAAGAATAGAAACGCCAGTCGCACGTAAAGATAATTCTCTGTATAAACTATAAGAATTATCTCCAATATAATCCACTTGATTGGCTTGCGATTAATCACTCGCCTATCCACTGGCCTTGTTCAAACTTTGCCGGTTTCCAAGGCAACGGCCAAAGTTGTCTCCAATTATTAAGGGTTCCAAAGAGTTTAAGTTGATTAACAATATGGTATTATATTTTATATTTTTGTTTATATAATATACTCTTTGTATACATAGTATACAGACCGACTTAATGCCGTGGGCATTCTCTCCTAGTTAACCTTAGAGTGTGTGGACAGGGCGGAGGCAGGTGCAGAATAAAAAATAAAAAGAAAAACACAATAAGAGTAAAAGCAAGTAGTAAAGTTAATAATGTACCACATTTTATACGTAAATTAATTCGGCCGTGGTTTCACGCCTGTCTTGTAGAAAACTGACGGGAAGAAGAAACAATAAAGTATTTACATTTGACTGGCTCACTATTGCAAGGTCCCGTGTTGGACAATAATTCATAGTTCCCTCTTTATTTATCTCTCGGGATTATTGCAAAGTACTGAAAAATGCATAGAATCTATGATATATAATTCAATTTGTGCAAAAAAATATAACATAAAACCTTGTAACATTGAGCCAGCGAATTGTTACCCAATGTTAGGTACCAGACAGAAACTAAATTTAAGTCGTAGAGAAATAAAATATTATCTTTTGCTCGCGTTTATTTTACTCCGAGTGAATGTTACCTGTAAATAAAGGTATTTTCAGATTTGGAGTAGTAGTTTTAGACATGAACACTCCCAAACAAAAATACTAAGATTTTGCGCTAAGTTTACATTGCTAAAGCGGTGATAGCCTAGTTGGGTTTGGAACGGACTGCCAAGACGAATCTCCGCAGGTTCAAATCCCAAGGGACACACACCTCTGACTTTTCTAAAAAATCATGTATTCTTTGTGAATTTATCGTTCGCTTTAACGGTGAAGGAAAACATCGTGAGGAAACCTGCACATCTGAGAAGTTCTCTATAGGAATTTCGAAGGTGTGTGAAGTCTACCAATCCGCACTAGACCAGCGTGGTGGACTAAGGCCTAATCCCTCTCAGTAGTAAAGGAGGCCCGTGCTCAGCAGTGGGCAAGTATATAATACAGGGCTGATATTATTATTATTATACATTGCTACACATTTTTCTGATGGTAGGATATATTGTATATCAGCGACCACCGTCCACAACGTGTTAAAACCCGCCACAGTTTTAACACGTTGACATTCTATTGGAGCCATCTCCACTTACCCTCAGGTGCACCAGGTCACTGTGCCGTGCACATATAAAACACATTGTATAATTATTTCGTGTCACACAGGTAAGCATAGAAAAATTCACCATTTGTACTGACGGCACATCACTAGTCCGGCCAAACCGGCTCGTTAACGCCGGTTAATTAAGCGCATCACTAATTACCGGAGGTGCCGGCGACACGCACCGGTTAATGCGCCTGATAGATGCTCATGGGTTTTCTGATAATTACGTCAATTGTTTGATTATTGGTAATGTTGCGAGAGATCATTTTATACGGGATACTCAACTCGATTGAAAGCTTTGTCCCTAAAATAAACTCTACTGTGCACTTTTATGGAATCAAAGTCGCCTTTTCAAGATAACATTGTAACCAACGCATAATATAATACGCACTTTTTAGTGAAGTCGGTTTGTTTCCTGTTCATTCCAAAATATTTATGTTATATTTGCAGTCTTTATAAAATCACTATAAAAAGGTATATATCATCCATATTTAAGATCTAATAAAGAAAAAGCCATTTTTAGGAAGTTTTGGTTACAAGTTCTTACTGAAGAGGCTCGATACAATAATGGCAATACTGAGATTATTTGCTTTTTTTTATATGTTAGTTAAATGAACATATATCGGGAGGTACTGAGTTTGATTTCCAAATCGGGATACCATTTCTGTTGCTTTTGGTTGAAACTGAATCTATTTACAACTGCAGACAATCCACGTCATTTAATAGGAAAATATGCCTTATCACTACGAATATAAATTAGTTTCATACAATATGAGCTAAAGCCGTCTCTTGTCAAACATAATCCAAACACTAACATAATTTAGTCTCAAACGTTGAATAATTAAATCAACGTAACGACATCGCGACGTCTTTGTTAATGAAAAGGTTAAAGTGAGTTACATTGCGTCAACGTACAATAAAATCATACGACAAAGTTACATTTTTATACAATTGTTTTATATACAGAGAGCAACAAATAGCAAAGAATTTTCAAATTTAAAATTGTTTATATATTTTGTGCAGCAATAATTTGAAATAATGCCTCGAACAAATTTAATAAGTGAATAAGAAATATATCATGTGGTACAGAAAGAGGGATTGTTATAACTCGAAATGAAAGGAGGATGATTTGTAGCTTATTGGTTAAGTTAGAAAAGGAGAATTGAAATAATTTGTCAATAATTTCGAATAGCAATCCTAATAAACTTTTATCAAAATATTGATAAACATACTATATATAAAACATTTTTATACATATATGTTATAAATTCAATCAATTAAAAATTACATATTAGGTTAAAATGTCATACCTTCAAACAGCCTATTAAAAGCTTTTTAATTAGTTGTTGTTGACACCCACATTCTGTATCACCCTATATAGCGTGATAGCAATACAAACATTAACTTATTTACAAACCAACTAAATGCTCAAGAAATTAACGTCAACATCAAGGAAATTAACTTACGATAAGAAATTGTGTACTAAATATAATTTGGTCGGGACCGCGCATATTATGGCGGCATTATTTTGCCGCCCTTTTGATACTTCTTAATACTTTCTGTTTTTTAATTTGTTGTGTAATTTCATTCGGGAATTTAAACAACCTTTGTTACTCGACGGCAAGAAAATAAGTTATGATTTTATGAATAAGTATAATACTCAGTCCTATTTATATAAATATTTTTTATAGCTTTATTCTCGAGAGAGTGGGTCTGTAATTTTAAAAATAAATAAAGGCGAAGGAGAATTTTAGACAAATAATATAATATCCGAATTAATTGTTAGTTTATTGTTTATAAATAGTGGAAAATGTAAAATAATACACGTACACACACAAACATATATGGCTTTTATCCCCAAAGGGGTAGGCAGAAGTGCAATTAGTGCACCCACTTTCCGCCGTGTGTATTCCGTCCCCTGATGTGATAGGGATCGGGTTTATCACCATATCGGGAACAAACTCCAGACTCCGAACTGCTACTGAATAGAAAAACGTAATATCACTCTGCCCGAATCGGGATCGAACCTGAGACTTCAGCACTGCAGTTGTACTGTTATACAGCTGCGCCATCGAGACAGTCACGATATAAGACACGTGTTAAAATAATATTGAGCGATGTAATAAAATTGCAGGTGAAACGTGTGATGCAGCACGTGCCTGCGCTTCGATCCAAAATGTACATAACGCTTGAAAATACACACACGGCTTTGAAGCAAAATTGCAACTTCGATAACATATTTCTATTTTTGCTCTGTATCATGTTCAAAAAGATCCCTGAAATTGACAAAAAATAACTGCAAAATATTAGATTTTAATAAAAAAAAAACATGTGTCCGCAGGAAAAGATTCGAGTCAGCAACGAATAGTGGAGAGAGCATTGAAAAATGGCGCCAATCCGCCGTCCCGCGGCCCCTCCGCACTCCGCAACTCCGTGATGCCCGCACCACAGTTTGAATTTCGAACTGACAAAAATACCTCATGATTTATGGCCAGTGTGAATTGAAATTACTTTAAAGGCCGACACTTCCGCACTGAACGAAAACGAAAGTGAACGAATGATTTGATATTAATTTTAATTGAAATTTTACTATAAAATTTGTTAATCTACGCGCTGAAAAATTTAATTATCGAAATTATTCATGTTGGATGTGTAATTGAAATTAATTGGGAATGTATTTTAACTGCGTTGTATTGTTCTCGTTTTCACGGAAGTCGTTAATGTCATTCGAATTGACATAACTCAACGTTATTTCAGTGATTTCAATGGGTCATTGTTGGAGTACATTTGTTTATTAGCTTTAAAGCGCAGTACCTGAATGCATACCTTGTTTATTTTAGAAAACAGGGTATTTGATAACAGACTAGATATGCTAAACTTAATCTGTACCCAGTATTATGTGGTAATGCGCTTGTTTGATTGAGAAGTAGAGCCACTGTTAGCACTTGTCAATGCTAATTCACCAACAGGGCCCTATCTCTGCTGTAAAATAACAATATTTAATATTTAAACTGCTTAGTTCCTTTGGAGGCATGTATGCTCAGGCAGTGGTGCGTCCATTCACTTTAACAATAGCGAATATAAAGCCACTTTACCTAACCGAGAGCTGTACTGCACTAGCAAAGGCGTTATTATTTAAAATGTTTATAATAAACGTTGTTTTCAAGACACTGCATAACATTGTAGCGACATTGCACTTTCAAAGCGTCTTTTTTTACTTCCCTTGGAAATTGCATGCAATTTGCTGTGTATTTTTCATTTCCGAGTCACAAAGGGCGGCTCAGGGTGTGAACTGAGGCATTCACACTTTTAAAAAACAACTACTTGCGATTTTCCTTTATGTTGGCTAAGAAGAAATCCATTAGCATCATATCAAAGCAAAATAACCTCTGTCACAAAGGGATAAAAGTTATATTGTGCGGAATGCGATGATGGCGAGATAGTGCCGGTCGTCAATCCGACTCCGTTCATTCGTTCGCATTCGTTCATTCGGTCCGTTGAATAAAACATGGCGGCCGGTCTCTGGGGCCGGCTAACGAGGCGGCAAAATGGCGCGGTTTAAGATAAATATCCCGCGTCTAGATATTGATGCCCGCCGAGTTATTGAATTAATTTGGCGTGATGTGTGGCGGTGTGGGCCACGGTCGGGGCATATTGCGTGATTTATTGGCGTTTATACTACGGCTGAGGTATAAAAAGCCAAACATTCCCTTAGTCGTGAAAACAGTTAAAAAATATTTGTTTCATTCACTCCTTTGTCGAGAAGCGACATTTTCTTACTTTTATTATTTTATGAAAAAGCGGTGTGTTCCGTTTTGGGTGAATACTTTTAAAAGGCAGGTTTTATTGTTTGGTTTCGGTTTCTAAAAAAGTTGATTTGGTGTGGCGGGCGCTGCGAACCACACGCGGTTACTTACTTCAACCGATCGCGCTTTGGATAGCCTTATTCAAAATCCTAACAAAATCCGAACAGCACACGTTAACATGTAGTCGGACAACACCGTTAAAACCAACCCTATTCTGCTATATACACCTAACCTAACCTAGACACCTAACAACTAAATTGCGGCATCTATACCTCTATCATAATTTTGCCGCCATAAAACAGACAGGCCCAAATATGAGATAGCAGTATGTCATAATTGTCTGATATTGCGCTATAAGTCTGGGAAGTACGTGAGCTGAAACTAGTAGCTCCTGCCTGTCTTAATATCTGTAATGGGAACGAATGTAGGGAATTATTACTTTTAGGCGGAAAGCTAATAATAACTAAAGAATAAGATGGGTAAATTGCGTTATGTTCAGCGCCATGATTGACGATAAATATTTGTGAATCAAGGTAACCGCCATAGCTCTGAAAGTTAGGAAGTTGAACTGGCAATGGGCTGGCCATATATGTCGCAGAACAAATAACCGCTGGAATAAGTATGCTCTGGAGTGGAGACCGTGTCTTGGAAAACGTAGTGCGGGACGCCCTCTGGCCAGATGGCGGGGCTTACACAAGTCAGCCGGCAACGACTGGATGCATAAAAATAGCAGACTGGGCTCTGTGGAAAGTCGAAGGTGCGTGGCCTTGGGTTTTGAACCTGCGAACAGTCTCGGCAGACTGTTCCAGTCTCAACAAGCTATCGCCGCTAACACTGATCTTATTATTGAGAAAATGTAAGTTAAAAAAGAAGAAAATGCATTTCCGACTTTTAATAACCTAGGTACGCTAGATGATATATCAGTTAAATCTCACGAACATGGCCAAAACGTTCATCTATAAACAGTGATTACTATAATTAGAATAATATCTCTGATTCTCAAAACATTTGGGGTAATATAGTTAAGTGTTTGTTTGTTGCTTTGTAGGATGCTTAACACAATTTTGGTGCGCATTCTGAGTTGAACCAATATTGAATTGTAACATCTATTAAATAAAATTAACTAACGGGACTACATTTCAAATTTAATAAGTTAATCAAACAGTGGTTAGGTACATATTTAAACACAAATTTAAAATTTTCTTTATTCAAATAGTCTTACACAAGCTTTTTGAATCGCCATGAATCTACCACCGTTGTTATCGCTATGAATTTATATAGCTGTCTATATAATATTTAGTCTATTGTACATGAAATTGCTGTTGAAATAAAAAATATATATTTATTACCTTTTATCGAAGCTGGGCAATGAAAATGCTCCTGAGTCCAGATTAACTATGAAGAGCACACTAAATAACTCGACTTGAGAAACCAATGGATATAATAAAGGCGCCTTCATACCGCTTAAACATATTACAAGACTATAAATTATACCTCTAACAATTGCCTGTAAACACTTAAGTTTACACCCTGTATAAGCCGAAATACCCCATCAAATCACTTTCTAAATAATCCAATTATTCTCCAACATTGTAGAGCAAGAGCAAAATTTCAACAAATTTTCATTATTTGTTTACGAGCGACATTCAACGCCCGCCGTGCTCTGTACAGGCACTTTACGAGCGACTAGCGAGGTGCTAACAACGAAACGTACAATATCTTCGTGATTTGGACGCCGAATAGCTGCTGCTGTCGTTAGTTACTTTATGAGAACATCCTTCATGATAAACGCTATTTGCTAGTTCTACGATATTTTGTACTATAAATAACAAACAGCTACATCGTTAAAGTATTGAGTAAATATAGCTGTTGTATTTTAATACCAAGTGAAAACAAATTAAGAGTGATTAAGTGTGTGTGTGTGTGTGTGTTTTAAACCGATTTTTTTTATTTTGTTCCACCTGGAAATCAAAGCTTTGATCTAGCTGTAGCAAAGTGATTGCGCTACAAGACTATGAAAGCAATTTAAAAAATCGACGAAAGTAACATATTAGTCAGTAAAAAAAAATTACAGAATATTTTGAAATTACACCATTTCGAATACCTTCACACTTCGCAGAATTTCTAGAATATTCTAATCCCTGGAGAGCGTCAAAGCAGACTTGTTCCACGTAAAATGTAGAATTTAAAGACTTCATCACGTAATGACAGCAGGGGTGTGGCCCCAGTGATTGCCTTTTTATAGCTACCTAGCTAAGTGCTGTTGCATCGGATTGAGAAAATCTCTCGCCCTTTTTATTGCACTAGAGATGAAATGTTCAGCGGTTTGGTCGGTTACCGTATATCCAGCGAGCTTGTCGTATAGCCGGCTGTTCAACCAACAAACGTGGTCGCAAAAGTAACTATCGCTACCCTTCTTTAATAAAAAAAAACCGTATCTCATGGGTACCTATGGCTTAGTGACATAGAGTGTTGTGTTCCGTCTATGGAGCATATCCGTTTTTTCGCGATTACGGGTGTTCTCAGCGAAGGACATCTTTGATACCCTTGTAGATAAAAGAATAAAAAAATACTCTATTTACTTATACGGCTATCAAAGCTGTTCTTCTATTAGAACAAACGTAATTATAAAATAAATCGATTTCGCCCCCATAGACGGAATAGGACACCCAAGCCTTAATTATAATTTTATTTAAACAAATATTAAAATTTATTAATAGTATATAGATTGTTTTTACGCAACGAAACAAATTATAAACGACACTGGACGTAGCCGATTATTGTATACAATAATAAAACATAGAATGGGATATATCCGATCTAAGTTAAACGGGATACCGGAGAAATACCGGATATCCGGTATATCTCTATTCGTATACGACTGTTATACTTTTATGATTCTTGTATAAAGTTTATGGTTCGTAAAATGTATGTCGTTGTTTCGAAGGCATTTGGAAATGTTTCTGAGTTAGATTCACGTTTATGGCAGCAATTATAAACAATTTAGCTAGCTTCAAGGAAGCAGTTTGTAGAAATATCGGAATTTGCAACAATATAAGTAAATTATAGGTTTCTCATACATACGCCAGAGTCCGTCTAGGTAAGTATCACCGCCAAATAAGAATTTAACAGCAGTATTGTGTTTTGGATTGAAGAAATGTCTAGCTTTTAATTATTGAACATTATGCGATGCCACATCTAATGCCTCAGTGACGAGGGAATTCAGTAATATTTAAGTTTATATTTTAAATATCTAGATGTCGCTATTGTTTATGGGAAATTTTCGCTTACTGTCAGGCAAGAGGTGAACTCGTCTTTTCATCATGCATTATGACTTCATTTGTAACAAAAAAATAACCGTGACATATTTCTTTGATGCAGCTCCCTTGTTCACCCTTGCTCCTTCCTAAGGTTGACTGGAAGAGAACGCGTATGCCATTAAGTCCGCCTATGTACAAAATTTTATTGTATATGAAGTGCAAATAAATTAATAAAAAATAACGTTTCAGCTTAAAGCAAAGAACAACAGAGCGTATATATCTAAACTTAACCGAAACCCCTTCAAGCTATCAATTAATAATGGTAACATTTCCTTCCACCCGGCAGTAAACATCAGGTGGCAGCAGTTTAATGTATGTACAGGCCATTTGTCAAACATTCGAGATCGCGTCGAAAGCGTGTTACCGCGTACAGCCGCGCCAAATGTCTTGGAAAATTGTTCTGAGGATTTGTGTAATGGGCTCGGCGGTACCATTTTTGTATTGTTTCAATATTCTCGTATATTTGAATGGTATTTTATAGGGGCGAAGAGTTTTATTTTCATATGAAAGAGCGAGTACCTCGCCCGGTGAGTTGAATCTGCCTAGGTCATTAAATTGTGAATGCATGGTACTTTACAGCATTCATGGTTATCTGTGATGTGATATTCAAACTCGTGTTATACTGGATATGTTCTTGAAACTGTAACAATGCTAGCTCTAGCTGATATAATTTAGCGACTATCTATAAGGATTCTAGCAAACAATCACATAATGTCTAGCTGTTTCCGTTTGTAGTCTTCTTATGTATATTAATATTGTAAAATATATTGTTATTTATAAAGTAAGTAATATAACTAGGTAGTAGTAGTACCTTAAGTAGGTACTGTAACTAAACATAGTTAATAGCGTAATAAAATACGGGTCTGCATTCATAATGTTTAATAAATCTTTTTAAATTTTTATCAAATTATTCCCCAGAACGAGGACGTTAAAAGGCCATAATTCACGAGCGACACGTCCGCCCGCGCCGGTCGTGTGCGCTACACTGACGCTCCTCGCCGCCATGACACCGGATGCGCTTTAGGAAGCGCCGCCATGTTCCGTACCGACGCACTTCCGCTTGCAAGAGACGTGGGAAAAAAGGGTGTGAAATTTTTATTCATATCTTTTTTAACCACGCTGGAATAAATTTTTCACTGAAGTGCAGGGGAAATATATTATTTCCTCATGATGTAATATGCATGCTTTCCAGTTACGTAAACCGTCGACTGCATTTCCGCTCTGGAAATACAATTCTTTACCCAATCCTTTTATTTTTTTCTAATATATCTACATACATAGCATTATAAATGTTTTTTATCCTAAAAACTTACAGTCGTTATAGAACATTGCTCTTTGGTTTGTGAACTCATCGTTTTGGAGCGTTCATATTGTGACGTGATTGGAAGAGACCCAAAGTAGTTATATATTTCAAAACTAACGTCACATATAAATTATAAAAACATTTCGAATAAGTCTTATTATTATTAATTAAATACAAATAATTGATGAATTACGATATAATAGAGTTCAATCGTAAGATTTATCTTGAGATTAATGTACGCATAAATGAATTACCGACCACACTAACTTTTGCCGCCACACCTACGTGAGGTCCTAAAATAGTCCGCGAATATCATATACGAACAAACGGCACAAATACATCCACACCCACGATGAGAGTTATTTCACGGTACGTAGAACATGATTGATATGGAAAACCTCCATGCTATATTTTTATATTTTCATTTCGTCATGCTAGAACGTTGCATAGATATTCTTTGTTACAAGATGATGGTTTACGGATTATTTAAGTATTTTAAATTATCATTCCAAAGGTATTTATATAACAAAGTTAGCTTAGTGGATAAGCTTTATAATTCAAAACGATTTCCAATGTTTATTACGATTACTGGCTACAAGCAGAACGTATTGTACGTTTACAATTAATTGAGCAGTAAACCTTTATTTGTCACTAGCTTTTGCCTGTAGGTCCGCCCGCGTGATAAGTTTTTTCTAGATAAATATTTTACGCGAATAACAAAGCCTGTACTCAGGAGTAATGCAGTAATGTATTAGTAAAAAATCAATTTAGTCGTTCCAGAGATTAGCGCGTTCAAAGAAACAAACTCTTCAACTTTATATATTGGTATAGGTTCTAGTACATTTAACTCTTTCATACCTATTGGCACAATACCTAATTGAAAGTTTCTTCAACGCACAGTATCATAAAACAGTAACAAAGGTGTTTGTAAGAGTATTTACGATTCACCAACGGTTTTTACCCGCGAGATATGTCTGTTATCTTGATTTAAAATCCGCTCGAGCGATGCGGCCCGGTTATGATTTCATTCCATGCCGAGCCTCTATTCAGATAGGGTTTTGATCACGAGCGACGCGGATATCGGCTGTAGCATATAAGCGAAGCAGGTAGTTAGGTGTGTAGTTCGTTGGAGTAGGATTTAAATGTTTGACTATTGTTTTTATAAAAGAAAGTGGTCGTTAATAGTAGCAAGATACGGATTAATTATCACCTAAGGTAGGAAACTACTGACGAATGTAGTAAATTGCCGTTCAAATGACAAACTATTGGAGCGCCAATATATTTCGCATCTCACTGAAAAGCAACTACCATGCACAGGTTAGTAAATCTGCCAAAGAGGCGTTTTACGGTCCGTATTGTTCCACACAACACATCACAGAGCCTAATTCATAACATTAAATGCTTACCCTTTTCTGTACTTAGATAAATCATCCGGTACCAAATAAAAAGACTAGTAAACGGAGTTCTTAAGTTAATTAAACAACAAACCGCTACATCTTGTGTAACAAAACCGCTCTCCACAACAGCGGTGAAACAATCTCATAGACAAAATAAATTGTCGACAACGGCGCGTGCTGGGATTGTTTTTAAATGTTGTTACAACACCGATTGTGTTGTGACACGAATGTGTTCGTGTTGTATCTGGGACATTTATGTCGTTGTATTGTTTGTAGTGTTGCCCAAATGCAAGAACAAGACGAGACTTAGCCAGTCTTGGTCTTGGTCTTGCGCCAATACACCTGATCTTGGTCTTGGTCTTGGTCTTGCGCTCCCAGTCTTGGTCTTGGTCTTGGTCTTGCAAGTCTTGCAATTACCTATTAGTCTATTACTATTTATTAAAGTTTACTTTAAATCTTAGAAAAACGTATTAGAATTGGAACATTGTGAGCTTGAATTAACATAGCCATAGTAAAGATCAAGCAGATTAATAAATAACTGAAGATTTGATAAGAAATTCGAAAAATCAACTGACCTATATGTCGTTTTCCATGGAAGTAACTGTTTCTTAATAAACATTTATGATTTATAAGCTTACATTTGCTAAAACATGTAAAAAAACAAATTAATTACAATAACTTGACTGTATTTTTAAAGAACAATACTTATCTGTCTAGAAAGAGATTGAACCTTCAACTTATAAGAAATTTAATAAAAGAGTTTTACGATTTATCATTGTATCCCAAAGTAAAAATGAAAAATTATTATTAATATTTCCCAATTGGGACCCGAGTGGGGCCAAAGTGGGAAAATCCCAAAGTAAAAATGAAAAATTATTGTTAACATTTCCTAATTGGGGCTTGAGTGGGATTTAAGTGGGAAATCCCAACGTTGAAATAGTAAATTATTGCTAATAGTTCCGCTTGAATAAATCTAACTAAGATAAACGAAAAAACAGAAACAAATATTAAACATTTAACCGCAATATTAGTAATATCATCTAGTTGATTCGATGTACATCAAATAAAGCGACGAATGTAATATTCCCGCTTGGACCAGTGGTAACGTGAACGACTGATGATCAAGAGGACCCGAGTTCGAGCCCAACTGACGACAAGGATGCATTCAACCAATAGTTCACTTTCTAATCGAAATATAAAGTTATAGTACCATCAGAGTCCGTAATTCAAAATTATTTTTGATTTTTTGAAATTTTAGATTTTTTATAAATTTAGATTGGGATCTGATGGGGATTTCCCAATTGGGCCCCATTTGGGATTTCCCAATGGGGGCAATTTTCAAAAGAAGCCGCCGGCGCGTGTATCATAACCATGTACTTCCGAAAAGCGGCAAATTTCTTTGAGAAGTAAGTACAAAACCTTTGATGCCGCATTATCAAAGTGCCGATGGTTAAAACATAGCTATGCATGCACTCAGTTTGATTTTAATAGATATTTTATTATTCGCTATGGTTATGGTATTAGTCGTAATGCGCATAGGTCCAGTTTTTCATATTCTTTGATACAGTTTTTGCGTCTCATAGAATTCCTAAGCGTACCTACCTATACACCGAACTGTTACACCTAACTACTCAGTGAAATAGCGCTAAGTCCTAGCTGCAAGACGCAAGAGTCTTGCAGGCTATGTCTTGTTCTTGCTCAAGTCTTGCACGGTCAGTCTTGGTCTTGGTCTTGCTAAAAATACGCGGTCTTGTTCTTGGTCTTGGTCTTGCAAAAACGCAAGAACAAGACCAAGACTGCAAGACCAAGACTGAATTTGGGCAACACTAATTGTTTGATGGTAGTCATTTGTTGAAACATAGTACATACCTATCATTTGTCATAGCAGCGGATACTACTTTTTCTACTGAATTGGTAGCGACCAAATGGCGAAAGAACTCACATAGAGACAGTTAGCTACGTTACGTAGAGATAGAAAAAAAAAAGGTTTTCAGTATGTAATGTCTAGTATATCGAAATGCGGCACCCGTGATAAATTAGCCTTTGTTTACATCTATGCTACTACAAACTTTAGTTCATTTGAATGCGCTAATCTCTGTAACCACTGCTTCTGTTCTGAAAATTCTTTTACAAAGGAAGCGAAATTATTATGTTTATTATGAATTATTATGTAATTTGATCTAGAGTATTCTTATCTCGAAAACGCACATAAACGCGGGTGGAGACGAAAACAAAAACTAGTCTATAATATAGTGTAATATTAGTTTTTAAATATTGGGTTTGATTCACCGTCTAAGAAATACTTTTGTTAAAAATTTTCGATTTGGAAACGTGATTTGTTTGGAATTCGATTTGGGCTCAATACGGACAGATTCGCCTGAAACGAGAACGGATGTACCGCTAGTGATATATACAGAGACATTACACTCCCCTTTACTATTTTAGTGCATCTGTGTTTCGCCTTATTGACCTAGCGATGAAGTCTACGTCTTGGATTTAACTGCCAGATTTGGTAAAATTAAATTAAAATGAGCTTTTATGATTCTAAAGTTCTCTCTTTATTTGTCTATAATCGTTTTTTTTTTTATTACTTAAATGACGAGATGAGCTTGCCGTTCACCTGATGGTAAGCGATACGACCGCCCATAAACAATAGAAACACCATCCAAAACCTTAAATTCCAAAGTATTGTTTGGTATTCCATTGCGCTCGCCATCCTGAGACGTGAGATGTTACGTCTCATTATGTCTAGTAGTTACACTGGCTACATTGTCCTTCAAACCGGAACACAACAGGGACTACACACTGCTGCTTGACGGCAGAAATAGACAATTTGCCGCACCTACCCATTCGGACTCCCACATATGAGAGATCTACCACCAGTAAAGTAATAGTGTACAAGTTGTTTTAGACTAATATGAAAGATATAAAGCCAGTGAAGTCAAAGCAACGAACCGTTTCCATCACAGAATGGTACATAAAAATGACAATGAAGAAACTTTAGCGTATAATTAACCTCAATATTTGGACGTCACTTAAAAACCTCTATCAAACTTTAAGATGTGAAAAGTTTAGATTCTTAAGAGTCACCGCTTAAGTGAGTGCGAGTGGATTAATGCGCCGATCATCCACTCATCTTACGTCAAACCTTCGATTATATAAGTCTAGATAGACTATAGTGATTAAATAGGATTAATCGTTGAAATAAAATAAATTTTCGTGTTTTATCACGGTTTTTTATATTTAATATTTACTTTAATTTCGTCGTCTAATATATGTGTAAATATAAGAAATTGCTAAGATGGGCCTTACTAATAAATGTTGTATACATCTAATATAGTTAAAAAATGACTAGCTTTTGCCCGCGACTCCGCCCGCGTTATAAAGTTTTTCGGGCTAAAGATTTCCGTTATAAAAGTCACGCTATATATTATCCCGGGAGCCTATGTTCTTCCCAGGGTCTCAAACTGTCTCCATACCAAATTTTATCCTAATACGTTGGGTAGTTTTTGAGTTTAACACGGTCGGGCAGACCGATGCAGCGGGGGACTTTGTTTTATGATATATTTTTGTAGAACTTTTTAAGAGGAACAATCCCGTCATACATTATTGTTGCACAACTTTAACCGTTTACGCAGCGCACGCAACAGAAGCTCTCAAAACTAATAAATTTTCTCTGTTTTTGCAACATGTTTCATTACTGCTCCGCTCCTATTGGGCATAGCGTGATGATATAAAGCCTATAGCACTCCACGAACAAAGGCCTATCCAACACAAAAATATTTTTTCAGTTTGGACCGGAAGTTCCTGAGATTAGCGCGTTCAAACAAACAAACAAACAAACTCTTCAGCTTTATATAATAGTATAGATTCGTCTCGCATTTTCTGACTTTCCATATTATTCGATAGAGCAAACGAAGTACTGTATAGTTACAATAGACGTATACAACGGCGACAACTTATTTGGTGGAAAGGACTGTCAGACGAATGTCCGCAGGTTCAAAACCCAAAGGGCACGCACCTTTGACTTTTCTGAATTTATGTTAGTATTATTTTTAAATTATCGGCGGCTTTAACGGTGAAGGAAGGCATGCTTACCGACTTAAATTCAAACTTTGTAAATTCATATATTTTCTGTATAGTTTTCTGATTTTGAACCCAGTAACTTAGATCTTTAAGTTATTGGAATAAATTAGCTCGAATATGTGCAAAACATGCGGCGGCCAGCACCAATGAAATCAAACACATAGCTTACTTATTCCAGAATAAAATTATACAATGATTTGCACTGTGACGCAGTATCTAAACGTGTAAGAGGAAGTTGGGCGGCCATAGAGCAACGTCGACAGAACGTCGACTCCGCGCAACTACATAAAACTGTAAAGTTGGTGACGCGGCGGGTAATCTGCAGCTGAACGCGACACCAGGATTATGTTATTAAACATGCACGACTGTAATTAGTATCAGTTTTACACGAGGCAAGTATGTAATACAAGCAAGTAGCAATTTTGCTCGTTAGCGTCCCTTTTCTGAAATTAAAGTATATATTTTATTTATTTATTTATTTATATGTTCTTTTTTGTACGGGCAAAGTGTTCCCACTAAACTTGGTGTTAAGTGGAGTGGTGCCCAATAGAATATCGACTTAGGAGAGATGATTACGCTATAGTGATTTAGAGACGTTTCTTGTGGAAAAGGCTTTTCGCCTATTATTATAATAAGAATTGATTGATTATCTCTGTGTATAATTTCTTCCGAAAACCTATTTATTTTTACTCACAAACCTTCACATTTATATTTTTACTAGGAAGAACAAACTACATTGTACTTCGTTAATTATCGGGAGATAATACAGATCATAATGTCCTATAAGCCGCAAACCTAGTTAAGAAGCAATGTAAGCTACAATCTAATACTTGGTAAAACTAATAAACTATACAAACAATTTATTTAATACAACAAATACAATTCTCCTGTGTCCACGGGTGCTGATAGATAGGTTAATCTATCAGATGGCGAGGCTCCAGTCTTACGCAGGAAACGTTTTAACTCGGCAGGTATTTGCGACAAATAAATATTTACTTTTCGTTGAAGTAATTGCGCTGATAACATTGAGTTGATGTCAATTTAGTCTTTCTTATTTTTTATTTATTCAATTGTAGATTCGTATTTAAAAATTTTAGGTAAGCAAATAATTTTATATTCGATTATTTTTAAAGGCGTCTTATCATGTCCGTTTGCCTCTTTGTATCAAAAATTATATGCGTAATATTGAAATTTGGATTCGTCACAACACCATGAAGGCTGAAAAGTCTTCGAACGTCGGGAGAAAACTAAAACACTAAAACCGTGATAAAATCCTAAACATAGTTTAATTTTAATGGATTCGTGTGTTCTGAAATCCAATCAAAACCTCCTCCTTAACAGTATTATTCTCGCTAAGCTATCTGAACCTTCGTTCTCTGCAAATTTAAATTTGACACGTACCTTCTTTCACATATAATAGGACAAAACTAATCGCAACAGAACAAGTCATGAATGGAGTTATGAAATGTAAAAAGTATTTACATCTAGTCAAATATATCTTCATTATGACTTTATTTGTGGGAAGTTGGTCTAAAATATACGCAACAGCATGTAATGAGTTTATTTTTACGTTTTTTCAACCGACTCCAAACATTTTTAATTAAGGTGTATTCGTCATAAAAAATATGTTTGTTGAGTGATAATTTTTTATCCTATAGTCTGATGTAAATGGTAATTTTTGAGTTTGATTTCGTATGGCTTCGGAATGGTCCCATGTTAATTTCATTGGTATAGGCTGTTGAACTACAAATTCGTAATTCGTATCTTAATCGTAATTATAAACCATTTCAAATATAAATATTACATTTATCGTTCAAGATTAAGACACACGATATATTTAAAAGAGTTTCAAAGCTGTAGTCACTTTGGTTCACCAGGCATGGTTACTTAGATAATAAAATCATTTAATATCGTTATTTTTTTTGGTTCAGTATCAGCTCGTACCCTGGGACTGTAACCGGTAAATAGCAATACGCTCGACCGCCATTGCAGGACCTAACATTGCTGCCGAAACTGGGTTGTGATATCACCTCTCCCAACCCTTGTAAAGAAGAAGGTGCTTATTTATGTAGCGAAATATTATTTCTCTCTATTGCCTATAATTCACACCACCATCAATGCAATTGCCCATGCCCTTATATTTGTATGTATGCTCTGTTTATTCCCGGACTCGTATTTATGAAGCCCCCCCTCTCCATTCCCCGTCCGTCCCGCCAGCATGCCCATTATCAGTCAGGCCGGCTCTGAGTAAAACGGCTGAATGGTGTGCAAATATTTTGCGTACAATTGACGCTATTTGAAGCTCTTTTATTGATATTACGAGGCTTTTTATTGCTGTATTAAGACTTCATACACAAACACCTACACACAAACTGATTAGGGTTGAGTTAGTTATATATTTTTTCATTATTTGTATTTATTTATATCTAATTATTGTTGTCACAATTTTGTCCAATAAATCAATTTGTAATTTATTAAGTACATACCTAACCTAACCATTATATAAACCGTTTTACGAAAAAATACTTAAAAAACAATAAATATTTTATTATAGATCAAAACTTTTTCGTGAAACTATCCCTTTATGGATAGTTAATGTGGTCACCATTAACCAGTTCAAGCCCCATCATTGGTCGTTATCATTAAATTTTTACTTCACTCCGAAATTCACTTTGACGTTGCAAACGCTTTTACTCCATGAATAATGAAGGCGCGGTTCGCAGTAAAACCAATAACCGTTGCAACTCGTTCAGCCAATATTTGCACAGCAATCGTGTCGGTGTCGTGTCGGTTACGTGTTGCGAACGCTTAGAACTACAGGGTGCTGCAGAATTGAGGTATCAAAAAACCTAACTTAAAGGCTGTATTTAAAATACCGTACAAATTATTTTTACGGATATTAATAATAGTCTTACTTCCTTTAGTTAAAAAATAATTTTAATCATTTCAGCAGTTTCAGACATTTCTACAAACTCACAAAACACAAAACCCTATTATTTATAATCTATAATTATTCTATTTAAAATTATTTAACAAAATCGCTTTGTTTATTAGCCACGTTTATTTATACCTAGTCTTGCCATAAATATTGTAATAAAGAAAAAAGAAAATTGTTAACTGCAAATAACATTTATTACTTTTACAGTGTGTCAGTTTAATACATAAATATAAAACAATTAAAAATATAAAAAGCTTATTCGAAGTGGTCTCCATTGGCTGCAATACAGTCCTTTAAACGATGAGGCCAGTTATCAATAGAAGCACGCACTCTTTCCATGGGAAAATTCTTCACTGCCAATCGTATAGATTGTTTTAGGGACTCCAAATTATCATGGCGTTTAGAGCAAGCTGTACTCTCTAAAACTGACCACAAATCATAATCCAGCGGATTAAGATCGGGACTAGACGACGGCCAGTCTTCAGCTCTGATGAAGTCCGAAACGTTCGATTCCAACCAAGACTGCGTGGACCGAGCTTTATGACCCGGCGCCGAGTCTTGCTGGAAGGACCATACTTGGTTATTGAACATGGTGATGTTAAGGGGCTTAACTACCTTCTCAAGAATGGTATCTTGATACACTTGTGCCGATGTTTTGATACCTTTTCACAAAAATATGGCTCAGTCACTCCTTCATAGCTAACACCCCACCAAACCATCACTGAAGTCGGATAATGTCCACGTTGCACTCTGTCGACTAATTGGGAAGCTTCCTTAGAGCTTTGAGCATAAATACGGTCATTTTGTTTGTTAAAATGTTGCTCAATTGTAAAAATTTTCTCATCCGTAAACAAAATTTTTCTGTGACCTCCCTTTGCGTACCGCTTCAGTAGTTGTTTCGATTTTACCACCCTATTCTTCTTTAAATTATCAGTTAAGAAATGGCCAGTGCGTCTCTTATAGGCTGCAAGTCCTAAGTCATCTTTTAAAATACGCGACATGGTTCTAGGTGCTATCTTCATTTCCCGAGATAAAATCTTTTGCTTTCGGACAGGATTTCTTCGAATTCTTTCCCTTACTGCTTTGACCACCTTTTTCGTACGAACACTACGTGGACGGCCAGATCTTTTCTGTCACAAACAGAGGAGGTCTCATTGTACCTATTAATAGCCCGGTACACAAACATTTTACTAATACCAAGTGTATGGAGAGTTTTAAAAATTGCATTTGGCTCCATACCTACTTTGTGTAATGCTATCACAGCGATTCGGTTCTCTTTATCACCCCACACCATTTTAATATCGCAAAATATTTTACAATGTATTGGCGCCAAAATGAGAAAACACAATGAACAATCGTATAAAAATGACAGATTCGAAATTCAAATGTAATATTTTTTTATAATTAAGTGTAACAGTATTTATGGCCAGACTAAGTATAGAGAAAATATAAGGCTTTATGCTAAAATATATCGACAGTATAAATAATGCGTTGACCGCGGCTTCACGCCTAAATACGTCATTATTGAGGAGCAGGGGAACGCAAATCGATCGACATTCATCATCGGAACCTCGCTCGGAGAATGTTTTGTGGACTTTTTACAGAAAACGCAAAGTGAAAGCATTTAAGGTAATCAATTCACGATGGATGCTCCCTACACTGTATATTGAGTAGTCGGCGAAATGTAATGAAATTTCGTTTTTATTTCTGGTTTCGTGTCCATTCTTCTTTTTGAATAGAATGCGGTCGTTAAAGTTTACAATATAGTACTTCCTATAGCTATAAGTAACGATTGAAAGAACATAAAATACTTATATATAACCGGCACCAAATATACCTCGTATATAAGGACTTCCCGTTCGATTCCAAATACTACACCAATAGATAGGTACATGCTGTAGGACCTAATGTCCTTACCTCCTGTAATGTAAAACTGTTGATCCTGCGCCTGATCTCTCTCCAGTCATGTCGGATTGCCGACTCACCGAACTATGAGAGTGAAGAAACAGAGAGTGCACCTATATATTACAAATACTTGTGTACTACAATATCTCCTGCGTACCTGGCTGATCTCCGTTGAGATTGGCCGCCGCGACGTAGCCGAAATTATAGAACGCTAGGAGGTATTCAGTGAATACTACTCATCTTCCGGATATAAGTACTTACTATCCGACCCAAACTACTTTAATTACAGCTTCATTTTATCTAATTTGTTTCTAAAGACGTTAAGTACTAAGTGTCTTCCCATATTTTTAGCAGTAAAGCCGAACGTATTTCTTGTAGACTTGTGTGTAAATTTCATGTCACAATGTCCAGAGCTCCGAGACGACGGCCCTAATAAATTACTCTTTGAGAGCAAACTCGCCATAAATTTTGGACCTCAACGAAAATATTCAGAATCCGCTTCGGTTTTATTAATTTATATTTCACTTACATTCCTTTGCTATAGTTAAAATGACATAGGTTTTAAATTTGGTACAACAATTTTTGGTTAACACAAAGTTGTTTAAAATATTCAATTTATTTTTAATATTACGTAGGTATTTTTTGGCGAGGATTTGTGGCTTGTCTAGTCGCAGACAAGCCACAAATCCTCGCCAAAGAACACCGATTCCTGCCTAGGATGATTCGCGAGGCTATTGAAATTAAAAAACATCCTAATTTCAATAGGGAAGATGGTTGGAAGCTTGCACAAGCCTGAGATCCAGTTCTACATTTAATTAAATCGGAACCCAAAAGACCGGCTGCCAGACTTTAAGATACTGTGAGCTCATTCTGCGTAGATCGGACCACCAACAGCTAAAAATTTAAAAAGTTGTATAATTGTAAAATGTAGGTAGATATTGTAACTTTGACTTTACGGATGAACAACACCTCAGTCCCCCCCGTGACCATGAAGGCTGCAAAGTCTTCCAAACGTCGGGAGAAAATAAAACACTAATACCGCGATAGAATCCGAAAATGAGTTTAATTTCAATGTCTAATATTCGCGTAAACATAAGAAATCATTATACTTATTTACATTTTTCTACCAAATTATTTATCGCCGATATTGCGATACTAATGTAGATATAATAGACAGGTACAGCAATCAAAATAACAACATTATTCGGTCATTAATACATAATGAACAATTAATATTTTCATTCAAATAACACCAAATGTAAGTTTCCCAGACTAGACCTGGTTGTGTGGAACTCTTACTGTTGCATTATTCACTAAACGTACCGCACAATACGATCCAAACGATACTTTAATACGGAATCAAGTTGAAAGATTTTCGTTTCCATGATGTTCAGATATTACAATGTTCAAATTGATATTTCAGTCAGCTTACTTAGTGAGTATTATAGGAATAATAGATGAAAAACTATTTTGATTAGTAATATGCTATTTCAAGAGCTGTTTTGAAATTTATATATTTTGGAAAATCATTGATCAAGATTTTCTGAACGACCTATTACCTACTAATGTAAACTTGTAAATGGCCTTCGAATTTTTATTTTGTGTAATAGTAAAAGCGGGCTGTAAATTTTCAAAATAAATAAAGAAAAAGAAAGACTACTTATAGGGCAATCCTCCTTTCCACCAGTTGGGTAGTAGCGCTTAGATAATTTGTAAAGCATCAGTGTACAAGCATTATTTCAGATTGAAGTATATTAAACTGGAATTAAGAATTAGGTGCTTTAAAGTTTAATATCATATCAAGGGTACAAGTGCAGGGCAGTGATGAACTGCTAAAGTTCTGGAAAGTAGGTGTTAGTACAGTTTGTGAGTGGGTTTAGAGTACCTAACCGAATACATTTTACGAATACATAATACCGTAAAATAGGTGATAGTAATGCTGGATGAATAGGGGCAACAATGGCTATGTTGAATTAACAAGTAGGATGTTTTTGTACTGCCAGTGTCCCCTTTTTATTTTTCATATGGACACGTCTAAATCACTTCACTGCATCTGATGGTAAGTGGAGTGGGATCCAATAGAATATAGACTGATGAAATAGAACCCCTCGGCAGTCGACACAATTATAACACATGACCCGTTATCTGATTAAATAAATACTTGATTTAAGTTTTAAATAACAATCCGGAGTACAAACTGTGTAATTATTGAAAAACACTAAACTTACCTATTCGCGTCATTTAACCACACTGGAATTTTATATGGCTACAATACAGACTAACAATAATATTTGGTCCGCTGGACAAGCACTAACCCACGGTTAGATGATTATTGGAATTGTCATACTGTTGTAAGATACTACTGGATATCAAAATACTTATTACTTTAATTATTACTTTTTACATACTATGTTTATACTGTACTTATAAATAGAAATTAATTTAGAATATGAAACATTTATTAAACCACGAACAACAGAAAAAATCGAGTTTAAGTAAATATGAATTCCCATTATGAACAAAATACACATAAAACAAGATTGAAAATTCCAAGAAACAAAGTAGGTATTGTTAATTTAATTCTACATTGACAGAAAACATCTCTATAACTACTGTACTTCTTGGTAATTTGCTAAAGTCAAGAAAAAACAACCCTCGATTCTATCAAAACAATAATATAAAAAAGAGAATTTATAAGAGATTAAAAGAAAAACACAGAGTCTAGTAAACACACAGATCGACTAGTAGCGCCCTCTACTAACGTACCTTTCAGGCGGTTTTTTTTAACAGACAACTTTGGCAGACGAGGCTTCATGCGCCCCGTACGTCCTGAAAATACACGCACACGCTGAAATATCATCTATACACATTTTAAAATTATTTTCTAACGTTATAGTAGGCATGTTTATTCTTGGGCTTTTTCGACAGGTCATTCAGGTCAAAATACATATATTTATTATGAGAAATTTATTTATTTACGATTGCAAACTGAGTTTACAATGATAATTTACAAATATATCACACATGCATAACAAACCAAAAATTATTGCAACTCTACAACTGATTATATGCAACCACAAAATGAGCCACATAGCAATTATAATAAAACAAAAAAAAATGCAATACTAGTAGTATAGCAATGGTAATGTATTATTTTACATGAAAAAATATCACAAAATAGAATAAATTAAAGTATTCAAATGTCGAGTGAATCCAATTTAAGTACAGCGCGTAAAACAAACACAATTGTTAACGATTCATTGGATTTTATTTAATAGTTCATAATTTTCAATGAGCACGGAGTTTAATTAATATTATTTACGACAGTCCTATATTTATAACAAAATGCATAACGTTTAAAACTAATTTATTATAAACATATTTTTAGATTCCGCGTGATTTTTTATTAGAATTAAGAACGTGACGTACTTGTCATATCAAATACTATCAAATATTGTAAATTAATAAATTTATATGATTCCATGGATAATCAGGACCTCAAGGTACTTGGCGCTTTTTTTTTACATAAAATAAATTAAATTGAAACTAATGTTAGTCCAACTATAAAAAAACCGGGCAATTTACTGTATGTTGTCTGTACTTTCGTCCCTGTCTACCCCTGTAAAGACGTCGGTTAATGCAAAGTAATTATAGAAAGGAAACGGCACCGACGAGCCGCCCCGAGCCAGCGAGATCCTGATTGCAGGTAATCCGATTTTAATAGTCTCAAATGCGAGTTAAGGGTCGCTGTCCCACCTCTTGCTATGAACTGGCTTGAATGCATATTGAAACGTCTATAAATATGAATATACATTAATATAAGCTTGCGTATTTATATCTGATAATCCGTAAGCGGCGCGGCGATAGCCTAGTTGGTTGTGGCACGGATTGCCGAGACGTATGTCCGTAGGTTCAAATCACAAAGGAACACACCGCTGACTTTTCTAAAAAAAAAAAATATTGTGTGTATTCTTTGTGAATTATAGTTTGTTTTAAAGGTGAAGGAAAACATCGTGAGGAAACCTGCATACCTAAGAAGTTCTCTATAAGAATTTCGAGGGTGTGTGAAGTCTGCCAATCGTCACTAAGCCAGCGTGGTGGACTAAGGCCTAATCCCTCTTAGTAGTAGAGGAGTCCAGTGCCCAACAGTTGGACAGTATACAGGGCTAATATTATTATTTATCTTTGAAGTGATAGGGAGAGACGCAAACAATGTCACTATGGTTTGTCGATCTTTCCGTCCTATGTTGTGATGGTAAACTATCATCTTGTTGATACAAATCCCAATCGCGGATACATTTAATTTCTTATCTACATATTTTTTGCCGCTTCTAGGAATCGAATTTCTTACTTCACGTTTTAATTTAAAAGCCAAATCAATTCGAATTATAAAACATTTAACATTTTACTCTATAAAAAGCCGAACCTTAGAAAAATCTTTTTTAAATATCCGCTTAGGGTGTATAATGTATATCCGCGCCAGTAGACGGCGGGCTTTAGCCCCTGGCACGACGTGGGCGGATAATCCTTGCTCAGTCAGCTGCCGCGGATCTTTGTCTCGGATCCGACGCTAAATTAATATTAACACGCGACGTAAGCCGCGCTGTGTCTTATTAATTAGCTAATTTCTTGTGCATTTTGGATTTTAGGAAGGTATATTTGTCGGATATAGTTGATCCTGTAGTACATATTATCCTTGTGAATGCGGACATAGCTTTATTATAGGATATACTTTACAAATTTACACAGCATTATGGTGAGTATGATATGGTCAAATAGGGTTTATAGAGATGCAGAGTGTGATTACAACACAGTCGAATGTTCAATTGCTGGTAAATACTTAATTATTGACAACATTTTATAAATATTTATTAATTAAATTAACAGGAAACTAAGTTAATACACAAGTATTTAATTTAATTAAACCATGACGGTCTCTATTCACCCCAGTTGACGGAATAATCCTAATTACATAAAAAAACATAATATGTTGTGTCGATTAGTGGTCGTCAGATCTATGCTGGCTTATTTTACATCTTGTTTTCACGATCACGCAAAAAAACTGTAAACTCGTAAACATTTTCGTGACGAGGATTTAAGTCGAATTTGGCTTTACAGTTCCCAGCCTTAAACTCCGGGTCTTAAGCGATGGTGAAGGCTTTAATAAGCAAATAATTCATCCGAAGTCGTCTCATCCCGTTCAATATTAAAGGCGGATTTGTTCGCGACAGGTTTAAAGGATTTTTGTTTCTATATTTCCGACGTGTAGATCTTTACCACCCGTGGCGTTGTGAACGACGGATTGACTTCGATTCCCATCTCGACACATATGTATCACTGCAAAAACTTTTTTAGTGTTTCAGTCATGACGAAATTGTAAATAGCATCACACTTGATACCCACGACGCAAGACGTGTACCTTAATCTAATATTATGGTTATGCGTGTGACTGTTATTGGTATAAATTTATTAACATATAAGTACTAGCAGGACTTTGGATAAGCTACATTTATCTTCTATGCAGGCGGCCTTAGGAAGAGACGAACTCGGTAACCGTCAGGAGCCTTGGAGGACCTTTCTTTACTATCATACCGATGAAACTGTTTCAGCTGGGGAATGATTTTTGCTCCGTCCGGGGCCTTGCATCATTTTTTTTCTTTAGCCTGGGGCCTCGCGTCTATTAAGGCTGCCATTGCGTCTATGATCCTGAAGTGTTCTATACCTGCTCCAGGATATTGTAACCACACTTGATCATTGCGACGTAGACAGTCATAGCATACTATATCAGCTATGTAAACTACTGGTAATGCTAGCTTGGTAGAGATCAGTTCCAACCATCTCGCTAAAACAATTTAAACTGCCTAATATGTTAAGTACGCGGAGACAGCGTCGCGTTTAATTACATACATCTGGATCGTTGTGCCAAATCGTGTATACATACGAAATTATAATATAAATCGCTTACTGATGTAAACATTGACTTAGAGAAACCGTTGAAACGAAATGTGCCTTTATAAGGACTACGTTTTATGGATTACATTTCTATTTTCATTTACATATTTTTATGCTTTATAAAAATTTTGAAAGGAATTCTGTTACAAAATGTCGATATAATATATTAAGTATAGTTATATTTCGGTCCCATATAACATCAACATTTAAGATTATTCAAATGTTCTAAAATTATCGTACAGGGGCGAAGAATTAGCACGTCGTTTTGTCATGATGTATATCGTAGATCAGAGTGACTGGTCTTTTTGTTTGTCATTTGTCATAGTCCTCTATAACTTTAATAGTCATTAAATCTAAATTAGATGCCTTGACACACTCTTACAACAAACAGGAATAAAAAATAACAATACTTTATGTTTATCTCGTTTCATTACTTGCATATGTGAGTTCTAAAATAGTTAATTAATTCGAACTTTTTTTATTTTTAGTATTTCATTGTTATCTTTGCAGGTTTAACTTGTTTGTTACCAAGCACCAGACGTCCTGAGTTTCATTGTTCTTCATCAATATACAAACTGGTGACCGTCTTACAGGGCCTGATGCAAACCGTTACCTTACACACTATAGTGTGGGGTTTGAGGACAAGGTAATATCTATATACATACATTTATACTAATTCATCTCTTTATACTTGCCATAGGCGGTTCCGCAGCAACTTTAGCAGCGAGTGAAGCCACTTACTGCGCTAGAGTATGCTAATGTGTGATATTTACATATTCGCTGAGGGCTGGCAGAGTTAATGCGTCTGAGATGTCATTCGTACCTGGAACAAACGTACAGCTATATTGCAACCGTTTTGGTCCTTGGGGAAAATGTCGCGGATATATTGTAGGACTGCAATTACTAATGTTATTTTTATACATATGTACATACACGTGGAGTTAACATAGTAGATAATATTTAGATTTTTCTGCTCAGTATCAACCCGGAGTCTGGATTTTGTGCCCGATATGGCAATAGGCTCGCCCCTTATCACATCATAGAACGGAACACACTTGGCGAAAAGTGGATGCCGTAGTAGCGCCTCTACATACCCCTTCGACGATAAATGCGTGATGTGTGTGTGTCGTTAACCTTTCATAAATTACTCCAGCCATGTTAATTGCATCTATGACGATTATATTACTGGGTGGTCACGTTTTCCTATGGCTGATTTTAATTCGAGCTGTAGATATTTAAATTGGTCGCGACATGAGAAAGGGCCATCAAGGAAATTGTAGGTGATATTCTAAAGTTGTCTGATTTATATATAAAACATATCCTGACGATTGGTATAGTTATGTCGGCCTTTCTTCTTTAACCTTTGGAAGTCCACTACTGAACATAAGCATACCCCAAAGAAAAAAAAACTGCTCACTTCTCCACGCTCCGTCGGTCATGTTTTACTGCGTATTAAATTATCAACCTACATTTATTTTCTGTTCATTCCAATAATTTTGCGTATTTGATATATATTTTTTAATACTTATATACTAGTCGAGAGGTTAATCGCCCATGTTAAAAGGACATCCCCGAGGCAAGCCAGCTTGTCTTATGTTTTTCCATCCAGTAATTCCATTTTATTTAACGAATAATCCTTATTATTTTGAATTCCTACTAGACTGAAATTATCAATACAAATGTTGGTTCGTCAGAGAGTTACTGTCGCTAGGGTATTTTTATCTCCCGGATGGTGACTATTGTAGCTACACAAGATATAAGTGTATACTGATAACTGTATTGTGTTCCTGGGTCAGCCTGGATATATCCGGGTTCAAACAGGCCGGCGTAATTGTGTCGACTGGCGATGGGTAATCGTCCTTCGTCAATATAAACCCTACTCCACCTACCATCAGGTACAGTCACTTCGCCAAGTCCGTATGAAAATTTTAGACAATGCACTTCATATAGGCCTTAGATCCAAAGACATTTTAAATAACAGTCTCTTCTCAAATCATAGTATAATCCTTAACAGCCGGTACTTTCCCGTTTTATATAATTCCAGGGATTCCCCTTAATTCCTTTCAACATAAATTGTGTTGGACATTTAAAAGGATTACCGCGAAATCGAAGTAAATTTACGTTCCTCAATACGCCAGTAAATATATTGAATTATTAGTTACTCGCAGTTCCGTGTCAGTCACTTTTTCCGGTATATCGGTTCTACCTGTGTAATTTGTTACATAAAAATAGCTCATAATCTCAAGACATGGTCATCATGTCTAATTTCAATCGAATTAGTACAGCGTTTAGTTCTAACGAACATCATGCAACTTTCACATATCGTACAGGATAGCAGGTGATGTTGATATTTTTGATGCTAAATATATGATAGAGGGAGCTTATCGCCATACTGGACACAAATTCTAGACTTCGGGCTGACACTGTAAAAAAAAAACCCAATATCATTTCGCTCGACCCGGGATTTGAACCCGGGACTTCAGAGTGTCGTACCGCGCATGCAATAATACATACTATTGTAAGCCAGCTAGGTAGTCTTATGTACGATCAGATGCAGTGTAATCTACCATGTGAAGTAAAATAACTGTTTATTCAAAGAAAATAACTTACACAAACATGCATATTGTGTTCTGATTCAGCATTAGAAACTATGAGAGTATTTAATACTATAAAAGCTTCGTAAAGCTGTTGTCACAACCGTGTTAGCAGTCTCGTGCTGTGACGTCATCTTATGTTACAAATATGAAAATGAATGAATGATTTGAATGTCTTTGCATAAATCGCTGAATGGGTTTCGATGAAAATTTTGTGCAGAGAACAAGTCTTAAATAACATGGTCACTCGTTGCCCCTAAAATAACTTTGCGCAAGCGAAGTCGCAAACAAAACCTAGTGTTTGAATAAAAAAATGTTGTGAGGGTATTTGTGACACTCTTTTGCTCTAAAGACACTGAGCGTTTGACAGACCGGAGCAGTTGGTCGTGAACAGTCGTAGCGATCGGTTGGTAGTTGAATTATTGGCGAAAGTATTACTGTAGCTAGTGATAGTTCTATTTATATTTTTTTAAATCAATTCTCTTCCGTTTCTAACACTAGTTTATATCGACATATAAGTTCAACCAGGTTCCACAGCGTAGTCACTCGTGAAAGTAATAAAAAAAATGTCTTGAAAATACTATATGTTACTGCCACCGCCCAGACTTTAGTGTGACCAGAGCCTTAATACATTGTTACCAACAATACTAAAGTAAACCCTGTAATATTGCCATAGTGTTATGAACACGAGGTAATGAACGATGCCTTTCATTTTCATATTGTACGAGACTCATAAACTGTGTCAGGGGATAGATTTATACAGAGATGGATTAAAAGCATTACTTTTATTCAAACAATAATATTATATAAGTTTTATTATAATTGATACCACTGGTGCATAAATATCACGCCTTCCTTTTTCAGAGATGTAAACACCCTTATTTTGGTCGAATTTTAAGACACTTACTTTAGGCGAATTTATTGGCTCCCATTCCGAAGTATACTGTATACTCAGAAAGACAAGACAAAATAATTCTGAACCTCGAGAAACTAGTCTCTCGCTGGTTGATAATATTATACAAACTCCATACTGTAGAGTACTAAGCATTGCATAAACATAAAACTTAATTTGTAACATCTTTTGTTACATCAACCAACAAAAGGAAATGTAATTATCGCCCTCTCTCTACCCTCCATCCCCTACCCTCTGCCCTGTCTCCCCTCGGCCATCGTATTTCCATTTTTATGAGAGTGCACCAACGTCCCCTCTGCGAAGATTGCAAAAAGCTCACTAATTATGCATTTTCAGTGTAAACTCATTTTGAAGGCAGTTTATTCTTACCTACGTAAATGGTTACTCTCGAAATAATTGAGAATTGAAATTTTTTTTTTATCGGAAATACATATTTATTTTATAAGTTGTATTATTTATTTATGTCATTCTCTTGATAATATCAGGGATTTTCAATGATAATTCATGTGCTAGTCTGTTCAGTCCATGTTATTAAAAATACAAGCAAATAAAAACGCCCAGACTTATAATAAAATAACTATGTAGAATAATCTCGTTCGAGATTCTAAAACATTAGATCATACATATATATACCTACATACCTAGTAACAATATTACCTCATACATACTGTGATAAAAATACATTACGAAATACTAAAATAACCATTTTCCTTAAACCTAAATACCGATAGAGATCTTTAAATCGAAAACTGCCGGTGAAAGAGGTCCCGTGGGATGCGCCCGGCCGGCCGAGCGCCGTCAATTGACTCGGGAACATCGGGAATATGAAAGGCAATAAAAGTTAGACAATGTATTTAAAGCTGGAAGACTGGTGGCGTAGTGTGGTACAAGTCCCGTGTTCAGTTCTTGGATGTGATGTCAGATTTACCAGCAGACCGGAGGCTGTTATTTGCCTTCGGAATTCTCACTCACCATACAAAACGCAATAGCAAGCTATGTATATACATTTTCTATGAGATAGTATTTTCCTCACTGCCAGCCTATTCATGCAATGGAGAAATATGTCAACAGCTTGGTTCCATCCCTTTAAAATCTAAGCCATATTTCCGCAGATAGCAGTGGTATAAGGGCGAGTATAAAAAATAACTCCTATTTGGTTTTGCGAAGATGAATTTATATAAATCATTTATTATAATAATTCGCTGTTACGGATCTTGTCTCTAGAGGGTAGAGACTCGTTTACTCACAGTTTGCTGGTTCAGTAGTGCAAGGTTCTATGTTAATTTTAATTTATTTTGTAGAAATGAGATATAAAGATTTCTTAAGTTTAGACGATTGTTAGACATTGAAATATAAATATTTTAAACGGATTTTGTTGCGGTTTTTTTATATTTAATTTTGCTCCCGACGTTTCGGAGACTTTGCAGCCTCGTGTTTACGAGGCGGACTGAGGTGTTAGTCATGTGAAAAGTCCGTTACAATATCTACCATAATTTTATAATTATACAAAATTTTAAGAAAATTATAATATAAAAACCACGATAAACTCCGTAAATAATTTTATTTCAATGACATATACTATTTTAATGTTGGTGAAAAATTTAACACACAGTACTTCTTGATTCCCTCTTTATTAATATTTCGGGATTATTAAAAATGTATACCGAAAAATACTTAAAATCATGTGATATCTGTAATTCAATTTGTGCAAAAAATATAACGTAGGTTCTGAACTAGCGAGTTGTAAAAAACAACTTTAAAATTCAAATAAACCAACCTAATCGCATACATATCTGCATCCAACACGAGACGGCATACGTGCTTGACGTCCCATAACTCAGACGCGAGACAAATGGCGGCCATAAGGAGTTATTTAAATAGGTCTGTGCGGGAAGTGGATGAGTGGTAATTCTAGTCTTTATGTTAACTTTTGATTGTATGAATGAGACAAAAGATTGGTTCAAAAGACTTTTTTTTACTTTGATTGACGAGACGAGCTTTCCGTTCGCCTGGTGGTAAGCGATACGACCGTCCATAAACAATAGAAACACCACCCAACACCTTGAATTACAAAGTATAGTTTGATATTCCACCGCGCTCGCCATACTAGACGTAGGATTAGGGGTCGCAATACCGGACTATTTTTCAAAACCGGTATTTTCGGTATTGACCTAAAATAAATTCCGGTATTCCGGTATTTTCGGTATTTCCGGTATTTGAAGAAATATTATCGATATGATGATATTTCTTCAAATACTGATGATATGATAGAAAAATAGGAAATATACATTTAAGTTAGTGATTAAATGTCAAATTTTAATGACAGCTTAGTGGTTAGTTAAAGGCTGAATGAAAAGAGATTATTTTCGTAAGCCAACGTTCATGCCGTTCTGATTTCTGAGAGCTGGCTCAAACCTCACCTTCCTTCTACCCTTTACCTCCTCCCTGGTTTCATTTTGATTAGAAATGATCGAGTTGACAGGAGAGGGACGGAGTCGCTATATATTTACGTAGCGACCTGAAATATAAAACTGTAATATCTTCCTCTTCTTCCTCTGCTTCTTATTCTGCTTATGCGAATTTTCTGTTTCTTGAGGTTTGGGTCAAGAGAGTGAAAACCTTACTAGGTGTTATTTACTGTCCCCCATCTCTTGATTACTTCTCTAGTCTGGAAACAGTTCTGGAATCTATAAGATCAGAATATGCTCATCACATCATCATGGGTGGATCATCATGGATCTTGTAAACTCCTTACTGTCCTTGATTCTGCTAAACCGTATGTCCTACAACTGCAAGCCACCCACCATAATACGGATGGTCACGACACTTGGCTTGACATTATCCTCACCTCTGCTCCTTCCCCTGTTTTCTCCCACGATCAATTTCCCGCTCCTGGCTTCTCTCACCATGATCTCATCTACATGTCTTACGCCTTAAAACCTCCCAAGTTCCCCTCTAAGATATTGCACTTGCGTAATTTTGGTCGCATTGATGCGGATAAGCTGAAAGGAGATGCTGTTAACTTTAACTGGGATCACCTATTGGCAGCCACCTCTATTGACGATAAAGTCGCAATTTTTAACCGCGCTGTCACTGCACTCTTTGATACCCATGCCCCTTTAAAGAAATTTAAATTAAAACGTCCTCCTGCACCATGGATTACACATGGAGTTAGGATGGCGATGTGACGGAGGGATCGGGCTTTTCGGATCGTTCGGAGGAGAACTGGTGCCTTTTTAAGGCTACAAGGAATCGGTGTAACCAGATGGTACGTAATGCTAAACGCCGACATATTCTCAGTAATATTTCTTCTTCCTCGCCAGCCAGTATCTGGAGATTCCTCGGAACTCTGGGTATTGGCAAAGTTAAAAACATAGATCTCAACGGTGCGACTATTGGTTTGGATGACATTAATAAAGATTTCACATCTGTTACCATGATTGATCACCAAACTAGGCGTCGTGCCCTGGATTTCTTAGCGGGTCTATCCAGGCCTAACATTAATACTTTTCATATTTCTTCTGTGCCGTTGGGTGAAATTAGAAAAGTTATCCTGTCCATTAAATCCAATGCCACTGGCTGTGACAACATCAGCCGTCGCATGATAATCCTTATCCTGGACCAACTTCTACCAATCATGTCACATTAACGCCTCCCTCAGCACTGGTATCTTTCCGTCTTTGTGGCGGAGAGCTATTGCTATCCCTCTTCCTAAAATCCTTAACCCATCACTTGCTAAGCGTTTCCGCCCCATATTCATTCTTGCTTTTCTCTCCAAAGTGCGCGAGGCCTGTGCTCATAAGCAACTGTCTGAGCATGTGCACCGAAATAACCTACTGTGCCCGCTCCAGTCTGGCTTCAGGCCTGGCCATAGCACTATTGCTGCACTCCTCAAAGTGACTGGCGATATTAGGGCGGGCATAGAGGATTCCAATGTCACTGTTTTGGCTTTGATTGATTTTTCCAACGCCTTCAATATAGTCAGTCACGACATTCTTCTTGCAAACCTCTCCCACCTTATGATCACGCCCACGGTACAGTTTGTGCGCCTAGACGATTCTTCGTCGAGCTGGCGTGATACAGACTGTGGCGTCCATCAAGGCGGCATAATCTCCCCATTATTGTTCTCTATCTTCATAAACCTCTTAACACAAAATCTTCAATGTTCGTAGCATCTGTATGCTGATGACTTGCAAATTTATTCTCAGGAGCAAGTCACTTGTGTGTCCGCAGCTGTAGTAAGGGGAAATAAGGACAATTTCGGCCTTTCGGTAAACCCCGCGAAATTGCCATGAAATACCAGGCCATTATTGTAGGCAGCTCAAGGCTTTTAAACAGGTTGTATTTTACATATATTTCCCCTGTTATGTTTCTCAGCTTTGTTTATCTGACAGCTTGCTCTTTGTTCAGCAGTCCTGGATCTTGAATTTTTTGAAGGCGGGGCAAAATCTGGATAATGCCGCCCCCAACCACCTATATTTTTACTTTTGTCATCATCATCATCATTTCGCGCCTCGCGGGTAATAATTTATGTGTGTTATATACTGGATGTCTCAGTAGTCAAAGTTGCGTTAATGATGAGATGTGTATTCGTCTGCCAAGTTTGAATTTGCCGCCCTCTAAATTCGCCGCCCGGGACATGGGCCCTGGCTTGCCCCCCCCTAGATCCCGGGCTGTTGTTCAGCTTTGTTAATCTGACAGCCAACTAGAATTCAAGTTGTATCACAATATTAGCCAATCCCAACGACCCTACGTCTACGCACTGCGAAGGCTGCCATGCCGTCAGCACTAAGAAACAGACTTGTAATCACAGCAATGCTCCGTCTTTAGATGAATAACGTCTATGAATAATGAGGATAGACTTTAAAAAACAAAAAATATTTCTTATAAGTTCCATTAAAATAACAATTAACAGTTAACACCGCTATGCTTAGAACAAAACAAAAGTAGCAATATAGTCATAAGCCATGTATTTAGCTCGCTCTTTTTAGAATATACGCCTATACGGATAAATGAAATTGCAAGTAGTTTAAATTGTTGCGATTTAAAACTCGAAAAATTAATAATTATACATACATTTTGTACTGAATTTTATAAAAATAAAATACCGAAAATCCCGGTATTTGTAAAATCAATACCGGTATTTTGAAGTTCTTAATTTGGCCCGGTATTCCGGTATTTTCGAAATCCGGGATACCGGTTTGCGACCCCTACGTAGGATGTTAAGTCTTATATTATGTCCAGTAGTTACACTGGCTACAATGTCCTAACCGGAACACAACAGTGACAATAAAATAATAGCTCCACTCAGATCTTTGAATTATAAAATTCTATATACGATATCGGCCTAAGACCCTGGGTAAGACCTCCTATAGTGCAGCAATTCTGGCGTATATTCATTGAGAGAAATAGACTGAAACTCACACTACAACCTCTACATACGACTGCGTCTACATTAAAATGCGTTCCTCAAATATGTACCTGCCTCTTAGCGAGAGAATTTTCATAACCGAAGCAGTATTTTTAAAAGTTACACCCTACATTAAGATACCGTGACATCCAAACTTCTGTACAATATTAGTACTAATCAAAAGCTACTTATTCGTATTTTCAAAAATACCCGTGAACAGTGCGTCTGAATCAACAATGAGCATTTCATTGAAATTCCGCGGGCGGCGGCGAGTCGATACCGGCCCGCGGGTGCCAAAGGGTTCCCATTGAAATTCGGACAGAGCTCTGTTTGAATACTTGCTTGCGAACTGACTGATCAAAAGTAACTGACCTAATATGAGTCAAAGCTTAGGGTCCCTTATGATGTACTGATAGGTAAATATAAAACTGAATGCCTTTGCCTGAGACCGATAGATAAACACAAAGTTAGAAACAAAGTAAATGTCAAATTACTGTTGTATATTAGACTCATAAATTCTAAGAATATACTAACAAAATTCAACTCAAACTTAAATTCCCTAGATACGTATCACGTCGCTACATTTATTACCTCACTCCAAACAAGCCAGTAGCTCGTCCAAGTGCTGTCCTGTGTGCTAACAGGTCAGAAATCGCCCCCGCGGGTCCGGGAAGCAGTTATGTGCGGATTTATGCGCGTCTGTACCGCGGGAAAATACGGCCGATCGCCGATTACACTGTTTACGCGTTTAAACACGCTATTTACTGTAAGCTCACGGTTATACCCTGAGTGGGCAGGCAGGGAGAAAATGGTTCACATTTTATTTATTTTTATTTTATTAAGGATAAACAAACAAATTATTAATAACACCTACTCATCTAAATCTAGCAGCATTATAAATATGTTGTAAGGCCAAATATCGTTACAGATACTAAAAGGCGTTATATCACGACCCAAAAATCGAAACAGGGACATTTGCTGAAACCTTACGGAAGCCTCTAGACTAATGTAATGGAAGATGACAAATATACTTAAACATAAATAAATATAGAAGAGGGAAAAAGTTCAAATATTAACCAATAAACTCTTAATTACTTGGAAAATCTCTTAAAACTAGAATCACACAAAAAACAGTATTTCGTAGACCTACAGACTATGTACGCGGGCTCACCGTCGAAACGTGACGAATTTATAGAGGTACAGCGACCACACTATAAAAACAACAGAATGCGACTTAAATCTACTTTCACTTAGTTCTCGACTTGTAAAGGTTGTTTGAAGTGGTTAGTAGGGCCACGAGAGTAGCTGAAAATATTTTTATCATTAAATTTTGAAAAATATAGTCGAAGATTGGGTTGGCGGTTTATACAAATATACAGGGTAATTTTAACATTGCGTTACTAAATGAAACCACATACTTATTTAATTGGAAATAACTCTTCACAATA
The DNA here is from genome assembly GCF_014839805.1 of Manduca sexta. Lineage (NCBI taxonomy): Eukaryota > Metazoa > Arthropoda > Insecta > Lepidoptera > Sphingidae > Manduca > Manduca sexta. The sequence goes on from NC_051129.1 coordinate 360,079, forward strand.
AGTTACTTGAGCCATAGATGTAAAATAAAAATTTATATTTCGAACAAAATAAATATTGATAAAAAGTAATTTTAATTTTACACGCCTTAATGCTACTGCTACTAGTCTAAGATAATTCGGTCCAGCAGCTACATCATACTTTCAGTCACAAATATAACCATGCACACGCCATACTCGCTTTAAACTACAAAATGATAAAAAAGAAACAGAAAACTAAAACCAGGATTTTTGGTTAAAATATACATTATTAATTACCCTGTATATATATCAGTGATTAATTTATGCAATCGCAAAAATTATAGGCCGATGGTATTGTAAAACCCAAAGATTCACATTTCACAATAACTCATCTTAAAATTGTTCCCTTAGTTTGGTAGCACCTGCACAATTCTAACGATCGACGCCGAAGGTAATAAAACTATCGCACTCCACATTACACTTGGATTAATTACTTAACACCAGTTCTAGTATAATCCGTACTAGGAATAAAAAAGCAGACACCAAGCTTCAAAAGTCCAGTTTTAAAACTTAATTAACCGAATTAAGCTGCACAACTCACAGGGAAAGTTGCGAAGTTTTTTAACCCGCGCTCGCCGCTTTAGTGGCCCGCACAGCCGCTTAGAACTTAATCAGAGCTTCGAGAACAAAGCCTCGATTTACCGAGCTTTTTACCTGAATTCGCAGGTAATCTGCTGCTTAGTTTGGAATAGGTAATGCTGTGATTACATTGGAATTGTGGTGACTGTTAATGAAGGTATTTAAATGTACTATCAACTTTTTTATATGAAACTTTGACTGACGTGACTAAAAATAATGGTCAGTTTTTGTTATTTGTGTAACCTTTTCTAGAAATAACAACTTTATTATTAATCCAATACATGGTCTTAATATGCAAAAATTCATGCAAATTTGTTCACTGGTTTCTACATCACCAAGCAACCATTGAAATATCTAAACAGTCACATCCATATATTACCAAAATGATTACATAATTCTATAACCATTTGGCGCCTATAACATCATTAAGTGCAGTCCAAACGGTTTGACAGAACTGGCACAAGGTCACGCGCTGTCCCTTCTACAGGAAAATAGAACGATACTGTTATGAACCACGTCGGGATCTGTTGAAATCCACCGGGATCCGATGTCTTGTTTATAATTGATTTATTGCGGGGCATTATATTTCAGATGGAGTTTACGTGCATGAACTCTGGGCATATAGCACGCAAGTGTTGCGACGTGTAAGTTCTCTCAAATATTAAATACGCTACCATGCAGCTAACATAACTAATAATGGCGAAAGGTGAAATTTTTGGAAAGGGAATCCGACGCAACTTATAAGTACATGAAATGATTTATTTGAATCTTTAAAATATTATACATTGTTTAGATTCCGTCAATAATAACTCTACCAACAGTTCGGAAAGCAGTTCTCCCCAGAGAAGAACGGGCTAGAAACTATAGTGTTGCTCTCTTCAAAATGAGGTTAAGATAAAGACTTATGTGCCGACACATTCCGACGACATGAATGCGGTCTTCAAATCGTTATTCGTTCTTATTCGTTCTTATAATAATAAGATTCTACATAAAGAGAAGCCAGCAAGAATCGGAGTATATGGTTCCTTCGCCATTGATAGCTAACGGAAGGGTACGGTATACCTCTACCTATACCTTAAAATGACGGGCGTAATGCTAAATACGTAGAGTACATTTAATCAATATTTGATTTTAATCTTGACCCACGCGAGATTAATATAATCCCTCCAATCAACCACAACAGCCTATAACAATCAGTGGGCCCTGTTTATAATTGATATGCGCGGAGTCACGCGCGCACGTTAAGAGTTTACAAAACGGCCGAATTTCCATTATCCACTTACACCTAAATTGGTTTTGTGTCCTAAAGCTGGCGCACACTGTGAGGCGTCATCGCGAAGAACTGTTTTAACATAAGCTTCTTTATATTCAAAGAATTAGATGAAGGCGCACATAGTACATGCACGTTGACTAGTTTGTGTTTGTCCCGTGATGTGGCAGAGGGTGTGCCTCAACTATCGCGACAGATTAATACTTCCGATATGGGGATACGGGACACAAAATTTAATCCATGGCGTGTGAATTGGAAATCCTAAACAATTATTTTTGTAGCCTGTACATGAATAAAACATGTATAGTCCACCGCTTAATTAATATTTTTAATTAATATACTGACGTACTATTGATTGGTCTTAGGGTTAGGCCTTTGTTTATCACGTTTTATAGACATTTGGAATTGCTATTAAATTAAAATCCAAAACCATGTTTATTTTGAATATTTAAGTCCTTCATTAAACCGAAAAATAATTATAAATCAAAATACACAATATAACAACGCTCGCGAAATAAACGGTAGTGCGCGCCAGCTCTTACAAAAATTTAACTCAGAAAACCATCAACTCAAGTGATTGATCGCAGCCTACTCCCCGCGGTATACAGAAACATGTACAGATCATACTACTCGGAATCACGTGCCACTTAAATGTTTCTCAAGAGAATGTTCGTCGAAATACCGAGGAGAAATCCAATGAGCGGAAAATGCATTGGGTTTTATTTTTAAATGAAATGACCTTTAATTTAAATTGTTTTTTATATTTAGTTTTGATTACTTATACAGAATCTCGTAATCTTATTCCAAATTCCATATATTTAAATGATTCTTGAGCTTGCAATAAAATATTGAACCAAATATTTACAGCGCCTGCTTTTTATGAACACTACAAAAGTTTTATTGCCTACGTACGTGTAGTGCGTCATGACAACACATGTGCTACGCATTGACAGGAGGGTGCTACGGATATCTGACATGCGGTCAGATACGCTACGACTGTGCTACGCGCACCACAACGACCGAAATACGTAGTAACGCGTAGAGTATTAAAATGCGCAACAATTTACTAAAATATAAATTCATGACTTAATTATAAATGTTAACTAAACATGTTAAAATCAATTCATTTTATTGACAGACTCATTAACACCATCAAACGTCAAAACGCAGAGCGTTCATTTTAAACAAAAATATTTTAAAAGGAATATAAACGTTATTTTAATATCAGTAGAGTTAATTACAAAATTTCAATAATTATCATTGTTAAGGTCAACCGAGCGGGTGGTCGCTTCAATCCCAACATAGTATTTTAAAATTTTCTGCGAAAGGACTCGTAGCAACCCTTTGACGAAGCTTCCGTGAGCTTTCACGCAAATTGCTCAAAGTAACAACCGCCTATTGGACATTTACCTTCGCGCTACCCCCGCGCTTCGGGTTTTCGGTATTGTAATTACGACAACCGCTGCTTTAAAACAACGTTTTGTGAACAATTTGAAATTCAATAATTCAAAATTTGACCTAAGTTAAAAAAAATATTTTGCACACACACACTCACGCCTTTTTGACCCCGAAAGGGTAGATAGTGACGCAACTGATATACCCACTTTCCGCCGTGTATTCCATCCCAAGATATGATAAAGGGCGAGCCTATCACCATATCGGCCACAAATAGTAAATTTGTAATAGCTTTTAAATACTGTAATTAAGTACGGGTAGTTTTAAAACGAACTCCGTGTTACATTACACAACGTATCTCGACATACAAAGGAAACGCAACATTTTTAGTCCCGGTTTCAACGCCTCGCGAGACTACGCAATTGGCTACAAAAATATAGTTTGCTAATCCACGTGAAAATAAATCTATGACAAACAATACTTATTATACCACTCAAATATCTGATTACTAATATTCAGAGGTAAGGTGTGTTTGTAGAGGCTAAGCTCTCAAAGTTATGGACTTATTCTAAACATTCTAATATTAATAATATAGTTCTTAAATGTCACAGATCTATTTTAATTACCTTTACACTAAGAACTAATGTGATAGACTAACGCTTAAACCTTCTCAGAAGTGGAAGAGGACTGTGTTCAACAATCGACAGTATATAATACAGAGCAGGTATTATTATATAAGAAAAAGTATTTCACCCCTACTTAACTTGGTATTCTATATTTAGCCCCTCGAAGTACGTAGGAGCCTCGCGTCAGGTGTCCGCGTCAAAACTCCCATTCATCACGCTAGTACTTACGAGTTTGTACTTAACACGCTCGGACGCGCTGTTTCTAAGAGCGTGTTGCCGAGCTGGGACAGCAGTGAGAGAAGAGCGCAAAAAAAATACCTTATTACTTGAGATTGTGTTGGTAAGGTGGGGTAGGTAGGTGTTGTTGCAAAGTATGGAATTCTCTGAAAGAGAACCCGACACGAAATATAAGTACTGATATGAATGAATGCAGTCTGCCAATCGTTGTAATGATAATTATATTCCACGTTTTCACATAAAAGGGGGTCGGTAGGAATCGGTTTATATAACCCCTTCGCCATTGAGCTAGTTTTAGTGATGAGGGGCAAGATTTTTTATATTAGTTTATAATTTTTTTAATTTTTTTTGTATCTTTCTAAATTGTGTTGTGTTTACGATCATAAAAAGAATGAAAGTAATGGTGATTAGTTCTCCAATTTTATAAATTAAAGTTATTATAAACAGAAGAAAAACATCAAAAGTGCCATCAACAAACAGAGAATATTCTGTAAACTCGTTGAAACAAAACACCAATCGAGCTAGAATCGAAATAGCCGGTTGTTTTGTAAAATCCGAGAGACACGAGCTGTCGATCACGCTGACAAGCAATCGAGACGGGTCCTTGCGCCGATCCAATACAATTTAAACTCTACGCCGAAGTAATTTGCCGACGAGTGCTGTGTTGCCAGTGTCCGTGTTTGATGGATAGTCTCGTTTTTTAATTCGGTTAACAAATAATATGGTTTCGAAATAATGAGTCACTATTCGCATTCTAGACTGTATACATCTTAGAAATACGATTGATCCGTCACTGAGTGCACCACTTTGTCTATTTTTACCAAGCAGCAGTGTTGCAAGCGTTGTAATTTTCAGTTATTGTTAATTATATCTCCAATCGAGGAATACAAGATGTCCGCAGAGCTTTGTTCAGTCATCCATTCAAGTTCCACTAAAAACAGATCTGGCAACACGCTTGTTGCAAGTTCTGTAAGCGCTCCGAGCGTTACGAGCGGGCGAATAAGCGCCGAGCGTCGTTGTCACGTGATGCCGCGACAGCCCGTAATGGATTGAGTCTGTTTCACGTTTTGCTAACGATCAGGAAGTGGTCATTTTTTAGTTTGTCGGATACGGAAAAGCAGGATAAAACGTGTGTTGAAGCTTAAACTGTGTTTTTCCTTGAATTGTTAACAGATTTTATTTGGCAGATTACGGATAATTAATGAATTGTTTTACTAATAAAAGTCTAGAACAGCGTGTTCGTAAGTTGATAACAACCATGACATTATCAAACAATGGAACTTAGAAGTTTGAGTTAAGTATTGCATAATTTTTTACTTCGTTCGTCACCTTAATATTAGCATTTAAATATCGATTATAATTATACATTTCGACGTCTCCCAAACTGGAACATAACAGCGCTTGCACCCCACTGGTTACCGGCATATACAATAGACATACCAACTATAAATTAGGGGATGGTTATTAAACCAGACCAATTAAGGCATAACGTCTAGTGTATTCTAGTTCACGAGTGGCATCAGGGATTCCAACCGAACTAACAAGTTCAATACAAAATTAATTAAACCATATCGCCTAAGTTCAGCAAGGAGCTAAGCTAACGGGCGGCTAATAGGCGATAATAGCCGGCCACCTCGCCGGACAAGTTCTAACCAAATCGCCTGAGTAAGTTGGAAATTCGTCTTATTCTTAGCAGAGATTTGTTTAAATGGAAATTTGATATGCAAACGTGATCTTTCTCTAATACGATTCTCGATTTAAATCTTGGATTTATGAAATTCCAGCAATGATTGGGGAAGGAATCTAAGTAGAGATGTTTATTTTGACATTTAGTTTTATTTAGTTCATTGTTTCACAATTCTGGTGGTGTTTATGAGCGGTCGCAAGAGACGGTCGTATCACATAAAAGTCATTAAAAAACAAATTTTATTAATTCAAATTACTTAATTTAGATATCAAAAATAAAATACAACCAAGTAAAATCTTATTTGGAATATTTATTTATGGAACGAGTAACGATCCATTAACTTATCGCGGCTTAATTTTTCGTGTATTACGTTTTCCCGCTTAAAATATAGGATTTTAATTCGTAAAATTGCGTGTGATCATCGGATATTATGCAATTCCGGATTCGATTCTTTCAATAGTAGGTATATTTGTAAATTTTTTTTTATAATAATTATTATGTACCTAACTAAATATCCATATTAATTAATGTAAGGAAAAAATAGTAATAAATATTAACAGTTAATAAGGAAGTCAACATTTTAATTCTTAAATACCCTGTAATCTACTAAATACATATTGCGGCGTTCCGGTCAGTGCAAATTTTATTTGCATCATGTACTCACCGTCAGTCATTTTATTGATTTTTTGGCTACATACCAAAGAAACCTTAACACTGAGAAACCGATAAACATTTGTATGTTAAGCGCGAACATATTTATAGTAAAAATATTTTTTTTACTATAAATACCAGATTTGCGCGTTACAAAAAGCTCTCCTGTTACAAAGTCCCTAAAAAACTAGACTATGATGATTTCCAACCGGAGCAAATTATCGAGATAGTAGCCTATGTATTAATTCAGGACATGGTCGACCCGCATGCCAAATTAATTCAAATCCGTATTAGTTGTTTCTACGTTTCTAAGAGACATACAAAAATCAAAACATCGCAAACTTTCGCATTTTTAATATTAGTATAATTAAACCGCAATATCCAATAAAACAACAAACAATATCCTCACTCAATAGCAATCTAGTGATAAGAAACCAATAAAGTCGAATAGATATTTACAGAGCGCACGGGGCGGAATTAAATGCAAATTCGCGACGGCGTCCAGACTGCAGCCATCTGTCTCAGCTGCAATAATGCGCATTTCCATCTGATTATACGATAAATCGCAATCAAATAACGTTTTTTTAACGTACCTTTCTATAAAGTGCTAAATGGTCGAACAACAAATTTATAAAGACAAACACTATCTATGAGATGATTATGTCAGTGATTTATTAAAAATAAACACCCAAACTACTAGTTATTGTATGTGACTTTTAAAGGGGAATTGGGGAGGGGAGAGGGACGTGGTATTGGGATACCAGTAATCATTTATAAATAACGTATTAAAAAATCGGTTTAGATATGGCAATAATTTCTGGATGTCAATCTTATGCTAGACTAAAATGGTTCACATTTATAATTCGATGTCTCACGGAAATTTTACTTTGAATAAGATCACGACTATATGTGCGAAATTGTAGTGTTATCCAATAAGGAAATAGCATTTCTTCTGGCTTCATAATTAAGTTAAACTTAACGGTGAACAGATGTCCAACACGGTAATTATGAAAATTAGATCCGTCAGCATGAAAATTGTTGTGATAAAGTTTGCACTCTACAACCTTCAGCCTGCGGGTAAAGCTTGTCTTACGCCGGAACAAGTCCAAAAAGTTTTCTTGGTATCTCATTAAAAATATGCGGCAATATTAAACCAATTTAAATATAATATTCAATTGTGTTACGGAAACAATCGGGATGTGATTAGTGAGGTTCCATTCAAGTTCAGGCAATTAAAAACCTCAATGAAGTTAAGAAATACACGTGATAGAATGTGCGATTTGATTCGCATCAGATATGACGGTAAACTCTCTCCCTTGTTATAAGCCGCAAATAAGCTTAACAAAGCGTGGGTGCACTAGATGTTTTGCCTTCACCCTACCCCATTCGTAAAAATTCGAATAACATAACCAGGTACTGAGACAAATCATTCCACAAATGCAGTCATAAAAATAAAAACATAAGTGATATAGGGACATTTTAATGATCGCACGAAAGCTCTTTATCTCGCGCATTTCTGGCGCGTTCGTAGTGTGTTCTGATATAATTCTCCAATAACGTAGCTTCGAGCCACCTTATAATTGGAAATGTTCAATTTATAAATCAATTAAAAGAGGCACAGTCGCGCTTTCCAACATAATAAAAGTTGCAGTCCGTGATAGTGCGGAATATGTTGGCTCTTGTGTACACTTAAACGATCAGATGTTTTAATAAGAAATCAGGCCATTATACTTATATCTTGATACTGAACGTGTTGAGAAAGAATAACAAAATAATATTAGTTTATGAGTAAATGTAACGTCAGAAACCGTCTTCAATCATCACACAATATAAATATTAACGTATAATTGAAAACAATTTTAAATAAGAAGTAAGTAATCAGCTTTATTTCAAGCTTACCGAGAAGTTTTCAATCACGCTACGCAATTGTAACTACCAAGCATAAACTCTACGCGTGCCTACGCACATGCTACGCTTGAGTCTACGTGTTACAGTTCGTAGTTCACAAGTGGCGCGATAGTAAACTTACGCACTACGGCTACGCTTTCCAAATAATTCATTAATAATGGCACTCTATTGCATATAAAATCTACATTCTAGTTTTTGCTATCAACTACTAACTACTGGACATAATAAGACTCAACATCTCATGTCTCAAAATGGCGAGCGCAGTGGAATACCAAACACTACTTTGTAATTCAAGGTGTTGGATGGTGTTTCTACTGTTACAGTAATCGCTTACCATTAAAGGGACAATAAGCTCATCTCGTCAAAGCAGTAAAAAAAGAACCACCAATTTAACGCATTGTATGTGTTGGTAAAACTTTATTTAAAAATTGACGAGTCGAAACGAACTTGGAGATTAGTTTTTGTTTCAGGCTCGTGTTTATCTTCACATTCCGACTGTTCGTAAGTTGCTTCAAATTAAAGTTTACTTAGTTGTAATTTAACAATGAATTAAATATATTAATTGTATTTACGTATATTGTTTTGGGTAGTCGATTTAGTTTGTAATAAGATGCCGGCTTGCCTGGTTGAAACTCGGCTTTGCTATTTAATATGTACATTACTTTTGACTACATAAATTATAATTATTATAAAATTAATAACAACGAACTACTCAAACTATAACAGCTTTTCGAGTTAAACATGAAAACATACCCCAATACCCAACACCGTTGATTTTAACACATGTATCTGACTGATATTTTTTTTGTAAATATTGTTTTCTTAATTCTTAACCTTAGGTATGAGTAACCAATCTATGACTAGAACAATAAGGCTTATAAGCAGCAGTGGCAGAGTTAATTTTTTCGAAAGAGAACCGACATCATAAATGTACTGATATGCAAAAATGCGGAATGCAAATTGTTCTAATCATAATTAGATATTTACGAAATAGAAGCCGGCAGGAATCGGGTTATGTGGACCTTTCGTAAAACAGATTTATGATAAAAAGATTTTCTTAAACCAGAAAATACAAATCCATAACAGCAAACAGTTTCCCGAACCTAGCGACAGACAGCAATGTGGAATCCTGTTAAACCAATAACACATCCGGTGAAAATCTCCGGGAACGCTTTGTACAGAAGCACCTTAGCATTAACCGGTTTATCCGGTTTGCGCTGCACCGGAGACGGATATTGCGTTTGCCCGGATGAAGTTCGAGACTCGCGCTGTTTTACAAACTACTTCTGAACGAATTAGTTTTATAGGCTTTATTATTGTGCACTTAGAGTTGCGCGTGGATAGATTATCTGGTGAAAGTTAGGACAATAATCTTTTTTTTTTACTTAGCGAAAAGTGGGTGCTCTGGTTGCGCCTCTGCATACCTCTTCGGGGGTAAATGCATTAATCGTGATATATGTTGTTTTTTTTTTAATTCATATTAGATGATCAACACATCTTAAGTTAGTAATACATAATTCTACGCAGACGGAGTCGCCGACACGTCTAGTATTCTACTATCCTTCACATTTTATTTAATCATAATACAAATTACGCAAAATTAGTCAATGTCAAGTGTTTAATTTACTTAACCTGTACAATTTATATTTAAATTACTTAAAATGTTAGAATATTGTTATTTTCATGCCCTAAAATTATGAAAACTGTAGACACTTTTTTTATACACCTGTCAAATTAATTTTATCAATATTTTTTGAGCTTTTGTTCGCGAATTTATTTGAGTGATTTTTTTTTTAAGTCACTTGTAAGTCACATATATCTGACTGTAAGAGTTAACATGTAGAATATATATAGCAAACCCTACTCTCTGGTCAACACAATATTAATCTGTCGCCGATCACCACTCCTTTTGGACTTTACTTAATATCAGGTGCATTGAAGCCAATTTGATGAACTTTTAATCTTCTTAATTTTAATTATAAAAATATTATTTCAATAGACATTGATTTCCTAAGTATACCTAATTTGATGACAATAAAACCATCGGAGTGATGTTTATTTGGATGGCTCGTGAAGCGACACGGTCCAGCGGTGGCGACAGACTACAGAGGCGGACAAATCCTTTAATCTGTCGCGCTCGCCCCGCTGATCAAATAATTAACATTACACTCGCCTCCAGACGTACAGGGCCGGACAAGGAGGAAACCTTTACCCTACACTGGACCGTTGGTGTCTGTAGCGAATACTGCTAGGAGGAAGAGGCTAGACTCGTAGAATGCAACGTGACGAGAGAAGCAAGCCGCTCGACTGATGGCAACGTAACCAACCATAAACATTAGCAACACCGTCAATATCTGAATCACAAAGTATTGCGCGGAATTCCATTGCAGTTGTGACCTAAGATATAAAATGTAACGCTGAGTTATAACTGTGACTACATTGTCCTTCAAACTGTAGTGCATACTCACTGCTGCTCGGCGACAGAAACGGGTTTGCCGCTAAGTGGGTCAGATTACCTAGTTTACCTCCCCAATTCTTCTCCCTCAGGAAGCTCTGAATGCGTGCCTGTACTAATGCCCTTTGTGGGCAGCGATGCGAACATTTTTATAAACGTATTTCATACCTGCACACACATATTAACGTTTCAATTGTTCCTGACAGTTTAGAGGAGAAAAATACTTTGATACGGGTTGTAACAGAGGACAATTTCAAACAATTACCGAGTTATTCCTGGACCAAGCTATATGAAGTCTGAGTTTGGAATATTTTTAAATTATGAGAGAGATGGTACAATTAGAGGTCTCTAATTCGTGATTGGCGAAGACTTATACATTTTTATATGGATTTTATACATATATTATTATGTGTTGGCACTCAAAGTCTTCGAGTTGTAAAAACATAAGTAATTTAACTTGGTGTATGTGACTGTTTGCTGCCAAATATAACATAAAATAAAACAATATATTTGAATCATAAAGGAATCATGCCCAGCTTCTGGAGAAACATAGGAATGACAACTATTATTAGCTACTAAACTACATAACGGTTATATATTAGTCTTTTAAAAAAACAATATTGTTCAAAATTTATAAAAGGACTCACCTATTGAATTTTCCAAAGTCAAAGCTCAAGAAAACTTCCAAACTTACTTAAAAATAACCGATACACACCACCTGCGCGTCATAACTTCCCTTATCGCTCCTAACATAACATTTTAGCGCATCCGGAATCGGAACTTCGTCCCGCAGCGGCCGCCTCGTAAAAATTTAAGAGGGCCCTCGCGTCCCCGAATATTGTTCATAATCGGGATGTATCGCTTTTATATAAAGGAATTGATTTAAAAACAGCTGCGAGTCGAATATATTGTGGAGTGTTCCTTTGTAGGAAAATAGAGAATATTGGGGAAATAGTTTTGTGGTTATCGACTCTTTAGAAAAATAAGGGTTATGAAAAACTTGGTGCTTCTCGCAGGATGGGTTTGCTAGCCTCTGCCTTACCTTTCGAAAATAAATGCGTGAAATAGACAAACGAATAAGCAAAACCGTGTGTTTTAACTTTATCCAAAATCTTTTTGAATAATAATTTTAAGTAAACGGCCACGGCGGCCAATGCCAACGGAGATCAGTCAAGCACGCAAGAGATATTATTGTGCACCAGTGTGTGCGCAATACAATTACACGGGTGCACTCTCTGTTCCTTCACTCTCATATTCCGTTGAGACGGCAATCCGACATGACCCGAGAGAGATCATTAAGTAAACTAACTAGTAAATCGAACAGGTAAGCGTATATTCTAACTTTAATTTAACATCTTTTTAAACTAATACCTTTAAGTCTCCCCGAAGCCAATCCCTTAATTCTACATTTTAAACAATTCCGTGTTAGAGACAAAAGGACAAAGACCCTGAGGTAATATATTCTGCTAAAAATACAACACTCCACTCTATATATCACGCGTAAGCCTCAGCCGGCGAAAATACACACAAAATATGTGTACAGAATGCTCGGTTTGAATTTCAATTGTTTTAAAGGTATGCTGGGTTTAGGGTTAATAATATCGGTTGATAAGTTTAATGACGGTATAATTGTAAGATCCAGAGTTTGGTTGTTAAGTCGGCATATACTTTTTTATGAGTTTTCGGCTTTAAACACCTTATTGTCTCCGATTTGTAATTTGAAACATGTGACAGGCCCGCCTTTTACTATGCTAGTATGAAAATAAACTTGGCGAACTAGAGTGCAATAATAAATATACTTCTACTAACCCTTTTATGATTAATGGTGTGAGCTTATAAAAATAAATATTTATTTTTTCCTAGAGACACATGAAATATAGATGATCTTCTAGAATATTTGAATTAAAAAAGAATTAAATTTTATATTCAGTTTGAATTTTATTTTAGAGGCGCCATAATATCTTCCCTCGTTTTTTAGACAGAGCTTTTAAAAAGCTTTAATTAGTTCACCTCACCTCAAAGCCCAGTGAATGCTTGCAAAAACAGCGAAACTCATTGTACCTGAAATAAAAAAGGCATATTATATATTTGATACTTGATGCTTTAAAATAATATGTGTATAATTAACAAGTGAAAGGCGTTATTTAAATGTTGGTACTATTTTTATATAAAGTTAGTACTATTGTAAAAAAAATTCTTTACGTGAGTCTTCGTGTCGTGTTTGGCTCTATATTCCACGAATCGAAAGTTTATGACGGTCAATAACAGTATAACACCAATCAGATGCACAACGATTGGGGAACGAGTTGCACACCTGAAATCTGATGTCAGGGCTTCGGTTTTCCCAGTTATGTGTATGCTTTGTTAATCGTTCGACACTTCTGAAAAGAATTTTGTCAGACCATCACGTCTTTAGTTTAAAGATGACACCAACCTATTAGGTCAACCTAGAGGACAAAACCTTTGCACCACTCTTTCGCATTTGTGCCCACTAGTGGGATAATACATAGAAGGTATACTAGATACATTTAGACTATTTTAATACCGAATAAACTTTTTCAGAAAAGCCCGCAAAAATATCATTTTCACCCACCTGGCGTAAAAAGTAGTCATAAATAAGTATTAAAAAGATTTAACACTAGAGTTTATGAAGACTGCATGCGCGGGTGTTCAGAGCTGAGATTAAGAGATTAGCGCGGGTCGGGGTTCATATTGTCTGCACTTAATTGGATGTCGTCTAGTTTAGTATTCGTTTTGGGGAAGGTTTTGGATGAAAGGATAGGATTATATTCTTGGCGGTATGGAAGAGAACAAAACTATCTTGAATAGTCTTAAGAACACAAATTCTGAGTTTGATTCTCGGTTTCGAAAATTTCGATAGGTTTTTCAACGTGGACGGGTTTCCAAACAGGCCGGCGTATTTGTGTCGACTGGCGAGGGATAACCACCTCTGGTCTGTCGACACTTTATCTGTCACTAACAGGTCTGTATAGAAAAAAAACAAACCAGCGAACTGAATGTCATTTTTAAGACATGGTTGCCAATAAATCTGTACGTATTTAGGTTTCATCTCAAAGATAATGGGTGATACAACTAAGTCTAATTCAATACAGCCATGTAGCGAGCTGACTACAATACAAATACTCAGACCGGGGGTATAGTACACTTAGCTTTTCGTTTAGGTAGCTATTGAAAGGCTGGTAGGTTAGAGCTTTATAGGTGAGAATCGCGACGCGTTCCTCCCTTTATCTTTATCAAGATTATGTACATCATCGTGCCAGCCTGAGCCTCTTTGTTTACTTTTTAGACTTTCATTTATTTCATGTCCAATATAAATTTATTTTGTCTTTGGTTTATATAAGCGACTTTATCTAAGTAATAATTAAATATTGTTATGTACCTTAACTTGAGTGCAATTGTTTGCCTACGTGATGAATAAAACATTTTATTTTTATATATTTATTTACTCTCATGAGTTGCTGAATCCGTGCCAGACTTTACTGGATATACAAAAATTCCAATTCGGCTAACTTAAATATAAGTTCAATGCTATAATACTATATCTAAAAATCCAAATTTAAACTAGCACTCCCGAAGCTATAGCCCCGGTCCCCCCCTCCCCCGCACGTCAGTACATAAAACGTTTATGCACTAGATTATATGCGACTCACGCCAAACTTTAAATTGGATAAAATCGAAGCGGGGCATAAGTTAAACCTACGTATACAACTGGCAAGCACTAGGTCTTAGCTTAGACGCAATCCTAACTTAGTGCCAAGGGTGCACTTGGCCTCGGTTTATCTTGATCCGTGACACACGGCACTGGGGAACACCCAGCGAAGTGTAAACTAGAAGTTGGATGTATTTCAAATATCTGGGGCTTGCGTTCTAAATTTAAAAATCTACAATACATGCTGCGACAGCTTAGTGGGAAGTGGAACAAGTCCATTAGGCACGCAAATTTTACTTACTAAACTTTTTATAGTTAATCTGTAACCGCTTATTTTAAAGAAATACTTCGACTCAGAATGACGTTGGTTTAAGGACTACAGATAAAACCACTCTTATTATATAGGTTTTTATTTTAAACGTGCACGGCAAGGTGACACCACTGCACCTAAATGTAATTGAAGTGGGTCCACTAGAACTGATTCTGGGAGTAATAATCTCTCGACTGACGACAGATGATTACTCCTCAACAGTCAACAGAATTATGTCGGTCTGTTGGAACCGGATACACAGGCTGATCCCGGAACGCAACACAATTACGTGAGCTTAGAAGGCGCTATGCAAATATAAATCAGCTCTAATAAAGTTCTCCACAAATCAAAATGAATCCACCCAACAAGATAATCGGCATCCTTCCTGTAGGTATGTTCCGCAGCTGAAGTGGCGCGGATTGGGTAGGTGTTGTTTAGTATTCCGGCGACAGGTGGCCTAACTTACTGCGATGACCTAAATGCATATATTCGGATTTGAAACGCCTTCGTAGTTACCCTATTTCATACTTCAAATGCAATCTAACATAGATTTCACATGCGGAACAATATGTACAACATAATAGTATTTGCTACTCTAAAATTATTTCGCTTAGGTCCTATTTCCCATACAATGTTTATCCGCTAGATACCATATTGCACAGCTTAAGTAAATAGTAGCCATTTGATTGGTATTTATTTGGGTGCATCATTCATGTGAATTGTATTTGCTCGGGTTATTTGTGTCGAGTAATACAAGTCAGATGTCATGAATCGTGCAATTGGGAAGAAAAGGATAATACAGTGGTTAATAAGAGTGCAGATTGATCACGCTCATGATCGCCTTCTGGTCTTATGGCAGTATGTGTGAATTGTAGATTAAAAACCCTACTTGGTCTAATGACAGAGTATATATTTGAACTGGGAGGTCCCAAGTTCGACTCCCAGATTAGAAAACATTTTGTCTAGATTTTCCAGATGCCAGATAGACGGTCGGCCGTAAAAAGTAAGCCAAATCTGTGTAAAGTGTGAAATATATGTTGCGCCAAATATTTGGCATAGAATATGAGCAAACGAAGACTTTAAAACTGTCATGCAACACTAACGAAATTCCAAAACATCAACAGTACAGCTCAAACCTCTCTGAACTCCCAAACTGTGTGTCGCTAGTAGGTAGCCACTGTAATTTCATAAATAAACGTTACCTGCACGGAGACATTCGGTCTCGCCTGCGTGGCTGACGTAATGGCCGCTAGATTTGTTACTATCTACAATTACATCTGGAATACTGTACGTATTCTTAGTGATGATTATGGAACCACATCAAGGAGATTAGATAGATCACAGTAAGTTTTAACTCTGTTTAAGATATATTCTATGGTAAAGTGGGCAAACGAATAAGTGGCTCGCTTAATAGTAAGTGTAGTCTACTGCAGCCCACAAACTAATACCCATCATCATCGATGCGTTACCAGCTGTTGTGAAATAATAGGAATTAGATAAGAAGTCAACACACAAGTCTTAAACAACAAATTTCACACGAGCGCAGCCGCACGCACAAGCTGCCTTCCGTTACTGGATTTTAAACTTTATACAGCTGTAAATCCCGTTCATTTTCCCTTATTTTAAGCCTGAACAAAGCTTCATAAAACTTTTTCCCACCAATACAATGTAAAGCAAAACAGCATATCTGAAATAATTTATTGTTCTCGGAAACAGACAAAGGAAACACTCCCCAGATCCAGACTAATAAATTGATTAAGTTGCTGTAGTTTATTGTACGCGGGGGAATCGTAGCGAGCTTCAGATGTGTCGTAGGAAATGACGTTTAGCAGAATTAGCTAGATGTTAAGGGTAATAATAATATATTTATTTCCCACAAGTTTTCACAGTACAAATTAAGCCCTCTGACTTCTGAGCCAGGTGTATACCTGTGTTACGGAACTCAGTATCCTCTTCCTAAGTAACAAATCTCCAAGCGAAGAAAGAAAAAAATAAAGAAAAAATATTGAAAAGAACATAAAGAATGACTAGTGAATGTGCTTGTATAGGCTAGTGAGAATTTGTGCGAGTCGAGGTGCAGGTGATTATGGGTGTATATATGTAAGTAGATAGGGACAGTATATAATGGATGGTAGGTTGCTATATACAAAATCTACAAAAAGGGATCTTGGTTTCCATTTTGCATGCACTTTTTTCTTCCTGTTTGAAGGACTTTGTAGTCAGTGTAACTCCAAGGCATTATGGCACTTAATGTCTTGGCACAAGGTGATGCATTGCAACGCCACGAAGGTCTGTTATATTGTTTTACTTCTGTTATTCTGTCCCCTGTCATATCATGGGGCGGAATACACATGACGTAAACTACCCGCCTTAGTTGCACCTCTGCCTACTCCTGCGGGGACAAAGGGGTGATGTATGTTTGATTTGTTGTTACTGTTTATGGATAGTCATGTCGCTACACGCCTACCATGCGAGCCGATTTTTTATGAACGTAAGAATTCGATAATGATTTCTTATATTTACGCGAATTTAGACATTAAAATTAAACTATTTTTCGGATTTTATCGCGATTTTAGAATTTTAATTTTCTCCCGACGTTTCAAAGACTTTGCACTTTCGTGTCCCCCCACCTCGAAAATTGTTTAATTTTAAGTCTTCGATAGATCACGTTTTGAGGTTTTTTGATGCGACAAACACACGCGATTCAAGCTGATTTTACGGTGTATTGCGGCATTGTGCTTGATGCGGCAATTATCACGGACTTGGTTTAGCAGTGCCACCCAAACACGTAATACGGGTCATACGTGAACTTCGTTAAATGCATGAACATGAACAACAAACACACATCACGTCTTTATCTCCAAAGGGGTAGGCAAAGACGCAACCAAGGCAATGATATCGAAATTTTTATAAATTATTGTCAGAAAAATATCTACATATAATTGATGTTCCACAGGTTTAATCCTGGGCAAAATACAAATAATGAGACGTAGTCAGGTGTGAGGGCAGCGATCAATGTGCCCATACGAGCGTTATGTTTTAGACCTCAAGCCTCTCAAGCTAGTAGGGTTGGCCTCACCGGCAGATCTGCTTAACAGTCTTGATTCTATATAATATAGTTTCACTAGGCCTACCCACATTACGTATCTAATGCAGATTTCGTTTAGCAGGCGGACCGGAAGGTGCTTTCAATGTGTTCAAGTTTAATATACATATCAAAATTATGGAAAACATAATATATTACCTAAGGTAACGATGTTCCGACATTTTTAATTACTCAAATTGCTATAGTACTAATGCAAATACAGTATCTATATTTTATTTCTAAATCGATTTACCCACACATCAGAAAATTCCGGTATAATATAACCGGAATATCCCGGTGTCACGTACAACCCTACGAGCTAGCTCATCGAATCGGTGGGCGGTAATTGAACGGGATCGGCACTAATTGTTTCAGGTACGTGAAGAAATTACTCTCATTGCGCTGTTTGTGGCGCGCCGGGATGGCTGAGCGGTCTCGTAATGAATCACGGTGGTAGGTGTTTTGGAGTTTAAAAATTAGATTATTTTATAAAATTTATTGAGTTTTATAATTTTTACATACTTCTTACTTTTATACCTCGACAGATTTATTTCTCACTGGTTATTTTCCGCGACTCCGCCCGCGTGAAAGCTTTACCGGGATAAATATTTTTCCGGGGTAAAGTGTAGCATATAGCGCCTAGAAGTGTAAGGAGTACGCGGGGGTGCCTATTCATTGAAACACGGAATTACATAATCTGTTTATTGTACTCGACGGGTGTAGGTACATAGAATGTCCTTAGTCTAGCTCAACTTACTCTTATATTCTACACATGCAGGTAAAGTACACCGGTACAGTCGCATACAACCGCTACAGAAGTAATGCTCCTTCCCATTAGTGAAAGAATTTACAAAATCGGTTTTATACTTCCAGAGATTATCTCCACAAACCAACTAATAAACAAACCCTTCCTCTTTTTAATAAAACTATAAATTAAAAATAAAGATTTCAGTTTCATTGAGGGCTACTATAAACTGATATCTCAAAGAGTATAAAAATTATGTATAAACGTATAAAACAATAGAATTGCGATGCCATAGACAAATATAATATCGCCAACGACAGCAACAAGTGCGCGACATTTGTCAACGACAAATAAATTAAACCGACGTTACGGCCAACAAAGTTTATAACGACCATCCGTCTGAGTCCGGCAGAGACAATATCGCGACTGGACGGAGTCAGGCGGGGGTTGGGGGCATTTCAAAATTGGAATTGGAAACTTATTATAAATAAATTACGATTTGGTTATGTAATTCTTTAAAAAATATTTACCATTGCAATTACTATAGATTATAAAGATAATGATGGTTAATATATACACTAAATAGTGTCATTATATTCCTAAACATAGTAATTTGAATAATTTATCTAAATAAATAATGAATATAATATTTTTAAATTAAGATCTCGAAGATCTTGCTGTGTTTAATTGTGTGCTCGCTTTAGTCTCAGGTAATTAATATAACCCAAGCAATATAATTCTAAAGTAGCAAAATAAAAAAAAAGCAAAAATAATATTCAAAAGTAGCAAAAATAATATCCTATTTATTAAGATAAAACTATATTAAGTAAAGCACTTTAAAAGCATACATCTAAAAGAACTCGACATAGAAATAAAGCAAATTGATAGAGACAGTGTTTATAATTAATTTAGTTCGGAGTGGTCACGTCCGCATCTCGGAAGTCCGAGTGCACCTCTGAGTCCAATCCAATACAAAGCTACAATACTGTCGCTACGTGATGCGGAATTGCAACTTTATGAAAGCTTAGCTTCCGTTACACCACTAAAGTTAATGTTTTCATTAACACTGGAGATTACAGCATTTTTTGAGAATTATTTTGTTGTAAAATCTTGTGTTAGACAAATGATTTGTCTATTTCGGGCACCATTAATGTATAAGCTTTTTTTAATATAAGAACATGACTTTGTGTAAATACAAACATTATGACATATCGCTATATTTCAAAGTGACGACCGCTATAATTGATCATACATTTTTTGTATATAGGTGGAGTTGCATATATAATAATAATAATAATACCAGCCCTGTATTATATACTGTCCCACTGTTGGGCACGGGCCTCCTCCACTTCTGAGAGGGATTAGCGCTTAGTCCACCACGCAGGCCTAGTGCGGATTGGTAGACTTCACACACCTTCGAAATTATTATAGAGAACTTCTCAAGTATGCAGGTTTCCTCACGATGTTTTCCTTCATCGTTAAAGTAAGCGATAATTCACAAAGAATACACACAGGCTATCGCCGCATATAGGCATCCTGAAACCGTCCGACCGATCTCCACATTTCATATTGGCAGAATCTTCATCCCATATTTCTGATTTGGCTAAATGATAAAAAAACAAGCCGACCACCCTGCAGCACAATTAAAAGTCAATAAATAAGTACAGCGTGGAAACTACAGACGAAAAACTGAATTTAATCGCGGGCCGATGAGCGGAGGCGGAAGCGGGAGCGGGCGCGGGAGATAACAATGTTGTGTAAATCAAGAGTTAAATGACTGCCAGGGTTGGTACGCTATTTATGGATTACTAGCTTTGGCTTGTGGTTTCGCTCGGATGGCATTGGGTGTATTATCAAATATTACAAAAAAGTGATCATGCCCTTGCATCTTTTTTTACATTTACAAGAATGTTTGTTTTCCTGGGATTCATTTTTACCCTGAACCGAATTTCGTCGAAATCAATTCAGTGGGTCAGTTGTGAAAGCGAAACACACACTTTAATACACTTAAATTGCATTTCAACCAAGTCTTGGATAGTGCAAAATAATAAAATTATATGCAGTTTTGCGATAATTAGCAGCTCAGAATTGTATACTGTCTACTACGGCTCGGGCCTCTCCTACTCTACATGCAGGGCCTTTGTGAATGGCCTGTCTCAAGGCGGTAATGTTTTCTTACAGTAAATATTGTTGTCAGACAGCCCTGCCAGCCGTTCAGGGAAATGAGCTGACAGGGAGGCGCCGCCATTTTCGCGTCGACGCACGCACAATTATCTGCCTTCGACACTACACGCCATTGTGCATGCTTTATTGTGTTATAATGCCACATTTGTGTGACAGTTGTACCGTTGTTTCATTCTGCTGTCTCTCGTATCGTCCTTGATGAGTAAGTAGTTTAAATATGCTAGTCTGAGAATTATTTTGTTATTAATGTACACCACGACAGATATATGATTAAGTATCTCACATGGACATCATGAACTTCACATCTTTCACTCAATTTATTTATTTCCTCGCATTTCGTGTGTTTTTCCTAATATTAATTGGGTTTATTGTTATAATTTGATATTATTCAGTATCAATTTGGGTGACAATTATACTTAATGAAAATAAAAAGGCCCTTTCACTGAACATTTTACTTTGGAGAGAGACATAGATCATAATAAATTTTACATCGGGAATAGACACAATGAAATTAGTTACAATGTCACTTGATGGCGTTATAATGGTTTGTATTTAACTATTTATTATCATTTATGTACATAATAAAATCAAATATTTTTCCCCAGCTCTGCTAACATTGTGCCAAAAACCATCCGTAAGTGACAAATATAGTATTTTTTGCGGATAAAGTGTGTGTTTAGTGTCTTTCATAGTAAAAGCATCACGGTATCGTTCCGACAATTTTTTTTCTTATTACTGGAAAATATTTTTTTATAATATTTATTTTGTTCGAAACTTACACTTTATTCTTTATATCTATATTTAGGACAAATAATGTTAATTGTTGTTTTCAATCTGAGATTTTCAAGAAGATAAGTCTATGTATTTATCAACTCAATATCAAAATGACGTTATATATTTCCATTGTTTTACGTCAAAACTGATAAATTAATAGTCCGAAAGGTATGAGGATATTTGTATCCGACATTCTACTACTGTATACAAGTCGTAGTTAATAACAAGTAGAGTTGTGGCCGGCGTCCAGTACATAACCTATCACTCCCCAATGAACTCCATAGAACATTATAATAAGCGTCAAATACAGTCACTTTATACTGGCTCTTGCTCGTGGCTTCGCCCGCGTGAAGGAGTTTTCCGGAATCAAAGTCCCCTATGTATTTTCCTGGGATAGAAAGTAGCCGCTATACCCGGAAGGGCAACGTTGGGAACAACGTCTCAAACTATATCCAAATAGCGTTCAAACAAGCAGATAGATGCGGCGGGGAGTTCCGTTTAAGCAGAGCACCTAACGGAAACTCTCAAAAGGAATAATTATTCTCAGTTTTTGCAACATTTCTTATTGATGCCCAGCTCTTGTGTGTCATTGCGCGATGGTATATAGCCTATAGCCATCTTCGATGGATGGGCTATCCAAAACTAAAAGACTTTTTCAATTCAAACCAGTTGTT
Source organism: Manduca sexta (assembly GCF_014839805.1). Taxonomy (NCBI): domain Eukaryota; kingdom Metazoa; phylum Arthropoda; class Insecta; order Lepidoptera; family Sphingidae; genus Manduca; species Manduca sexta. Next base: position 382,347 of record NC_051129.1, read on the forward strand.
CCTGAGATTAGCGCGTTCAAACAAACTTTTCAGCTTTAAGTAATAGCATAGAATATAAGTCCCACGTTTATATGCATCATATAAACCAATTTGCTAAACGCTTCCACTTTTGCACTAAACGTTGTCCAAGGTCACATCATGTGACCAATGATGCGACCTTGCAACCACCGTGACCAGATGCTAATCAAGATGATTATTGTCACCACACCAATTACGGACCCCATAAACATAGTGGGTATGGTGTATTGTTCTATTTTTTAATTGTATGCTGAGATGTTATTTTATGACTTGCTAGAAAAATAATAGGTAATGAATTGTTCAAACTTAAGAAAAATAATGAATACTTCTGAGTTTTGCGCGGGAAAAATCCTAGCATATACAATATACATACTATAGCATAAACATGTTATGTATACACGTGTTTATTGTACATTTTGTTACGCAATAACCCCATGATCTTCCTTATACAACTGAATATTAATTAATCTTTTATTGACTTGTTTTCTTTATGTTTTAATTCGACAATAATTTCTCAGAAATTAGATTTTTTTATAACATTTTATTTATTTCACTTATTTAAATGTCTTTCAAACTAGTTTAAACAAACATAAAGATTCCATTAAACCTGAACTATCGAATTTATTTCATAATATGTTAATTATAATTGCTATTTTATTATTGTTTTCTCTATTGAACATTTATTGAAAAAAAAAAGGAATAATTTAGTCTTTCCATTAAGTAGCACTTTATTTAACATATTTTTGCAAAGAAATTAGCATCTTCAATATTTTTTTTTGAAATACGTTAGAGCAATTAAATGTGACCTATTGGATATAATTAAGATTTGAATAATTTAATAATATTTGTTCTTGTGACGTTATTTAAGCTATATAAATAACAACTCTTATTTACGATCAAATGTCGATGGAATTTAAATGTTGCAATAATAATGAAACGGACGTCGTAAATTCAATTATATACGCGAATTTAATACCGACATTATAAATATTTCATGTTATTTTTGAAGATGTTAAAATATATTTAACATAAAAGAATTTAACTTGAATTAATTGTTTGTTAATGTTTTTATTCACGTGCGATGTGTAATTTAATTGTATTATTAAATCTTTTTAAAAGACATTAGCACTGCGCGCCGATGTAGTGATCTTCTGAGCTGTATATGAAGCCTGTACTTACGCTGATAATTATTCATGAATATCAGTTTAGGATAACTATAGAGCTCTTGTGCTTTTGTTGACTATAAATATCACAGACATCACGCCTTTATCTTCGAAGAAGTTAGCAGAGGTGCAACCAGTATACCAAATTAGTTGATGACTCTAAATTTACGCTTTTTATCAAACTTAGTAATTGTAACCACGATTGGAGGTAGTCTAACATATTTCAGAAATCAAATCTAGATTCTACGTATCTTCTTAAATCAATTTGCGGCGCGGAGCGCACTCAGCGATCATATATCCACCGTCGTTGGCTCCACTGCATCGGAGTTATTGTGCTCCTGTCGAACGACCGAACTTGTGACGTTTTACATACTCCCTGCCCAACCCCGCTGAGGCAGTACCGCGTGTTACTGAGAGATCGAGAACATCAACTATATGTTGAGGTAAAAGACCCTGATGTGATTTTGTATTGAAATATTTCCGATTGTAAGCTTTGATTGCGGTATTTAATAGATAACGGATTCCTTAAGGTCAAAATGTAAGTTCTGTAATCATGTAGTGTGTTTGACAACAGTTTTCCGGGCATAGAAAGGTACTGCATTTATCTATTTATTTATTTATTTATTAAGCACTTCATATAGATAAGTATACAGGCGGACTTAATGCCGTAGGCATTCTTTACCAGTCAACCTTAGGGTGATTATTTAGGGTTAGAACAATGTACTACGTCAAATGTAATAACGACTTAAAAGTCGAATTTCTAGTCGATCGTCACAACAGTAGTGGACCAGTGCTCGGGTTTCATGGTCATTGAATGAATAGCCATTTATTGTCTTACGGTAGATTATACTGTGCCGTGCCATGAACTTTATATTTAAAAGTTATAACCGATGTTATTGCCTAGGCAATCACGAGTCACTATTAGATTAGATTCCTAGTTGTTGCGACTACAAGTCGTAGCAAAAAATATATTCTATTGTATGTATTAACTACAATAACTTCGTTAAAAAGGGTAAAAAACGAACAATTAAATTAACAAGAAAATTTCTTTTACAAAGATCTTTTTATATGAGAAAAAAGGGGATTTTTAGTTCAAAGGCTGTAATTGGTTTCATTCGATTATTATTCTGAAAGCACGAGGGAGCATTTAAAATTTTGTTAAAAAAGTTTGTCAAATCGCGTTATGTACGAAATAATGGCATTATTGATAAAATTCCACGCACTTTGCTCGCAAAAGAATTAAGTGAATTTTAATATTGCTCGAAACGCGTTTATATACATCATGTAGCGCAGTGGTTGTTGATTTGGCTGTGGTACGAAAGGTCATGAATTCTTAACCCGTACTTCTTTCATTTTTGTGAAATGCACAAATAATTATTTTGTTTTGTAGATTTATGTATAAGTCTTTATAACAGCCGTACAAAACCTTATATTAAGCTTATTGTTTAGAGCTTACAAAACTAAAAATCACTTTATTTATAGGACCAACTTTAATGAAAATGACCTCTCAATCATTTGTATCTTGATACGCAAACTACACTACTGTTTATTAAACACCAATTCAAATGACTTATCACGATGCTGCATCTAAGATATCAATTACGATGGCCTTTAACGAAATTGCACCTTAAATCATAATAGGATCTGGCCTTTTGTGCCCCATTGCGTCACGCAAATTGGGGCACAGACCCCGCGTAGGAGACATATCACCATCATTATAAGGGATGAGGGTCACGGCTGCCTGTCCGAGGTCCCGGGTTCAAATTAGACTCGATATGTCGACAGAAGGGTAGTGATTTTAATAAATTGTGATCGTTTGGTAGTGAGGGCCAAATTAGTGGCGATATATCAGGATAAGGTAATTTAGACCTTTCGGACGGTCTGGAGTATGGAACAGTGTTCCTTATAAACATTAGGTCACGGAACTCAATCGACTGCTTGTTACTACTAAAAAAATTTAAAAATATTATAGAATTTTTTTAATTATTATCACTGGTAAAAAGTGATAGTGATTTATCGTGCATAGTATGTATCGTCTAACAATAATGAGACCTATATCAAAATATGTTTGGTTGATTTTACATCGTACATTTACTATGGTTTCCAACCCAATTAAAGCTTCCCACAATGACACCAGAGGAACCGTGCGCTTGTCGGAGTCAAAAATTAAGTATTTATTGAGGTCATGTTTCGTCAAACAAAATTCAGTAGTCAATAAGATAATGATATCTTCATTTCATATTAGTAGTGTAATTAGTATTGGAACAGCTGGTAGGTACATAATGACAGTGAGTGGAGGCAATTAGTCACGCGGGTCGGCATTGGTGCGCGCTATTGTGCCGCCAAGGTCGGCAGACAATGCCGTGATTTCATATCATTTTGTGGAGCACGAGGATCTCTAATCACCTGCCTCTCTTATCCATTGGTTCTTGCATTCTAGATAGCTGGCCTACGTTGGTTTCACGCGGGTTAATAGACTACGATTGGAATAGAATTAATGAATACCTTTAATCGCTGCTGTATGGAGTACTAAAGAGACTTTGTTATTACTGAGAGAGATTTTTGAAATCCCATATATCCTGTTCCTCTCTTATATCTATTTTCGTCTCTTAAGGCCAGCAGCACGTTGTATTTTTCTGTTATGAACGACAAATATCACTTAATGTGAATAATGGAGCCAGGTGTTTCCTCAGCGTTATGACCTGTCCTTCAACAAGGTTTAAAAAAAGTCTTTCATGGCAGACAGCGACATGGCTGGACTCCTGGCATTGCCGACGTCTATAGACGACGGTGACCACTTACCATCAGGTGGGCCGTAAACTCGTCTGCCTTTAGTACCAAAGAAAAGAATAAAAGATTGCTCATCCATTATCCTTTAATATTTAGTTTTATTACCCAAGAATTTCCTAATTCAGTCATCTAAAAATATCGTAGCCTACGCCATTCAATTTCACAATCAGTATACCAGGTGCTGACAACTTCCAAACATTGAAGTCTCCACGGACACTCACGTCATGTCATAATTGGCAGTGCGCGGAAACGAAGAGAAAGTTACTCGGTCCCACGAGACGGAGCGACGTAACTACCAAGCAACCGTACCTTTGAACTGTGTTTAATAATATGTGTGCTGTGACTTCTGTTGTGAAACTAGTGGCCGTGGATACGATCCCGTCGAGATCAGCGACTGATATAGGTATACATATTGTGTGTATAAATTAGTCTTTCATACCTTTTTATATCATTAGATTTGTGGGGTAAGGTCGCAATTTGATTGACTGTTGAAGTTTTATCATTTAACTTATACATAGGTTAAAATCGGAGTCTTGACAAAAAACAAAATAAGTTACTGTGGCAGGTTTTAGACCATGGGTAAGGCATTTATAAATTACAAAATACATTAGCTTGCTCATTCCAGTTGAAAACAGGTTACAAATATACTATAATTATCCTCATCAAGTATCCCAGAGATTGTCATTCAATCCGCGTAGGCCGAATGTCAAGGTCAGCGGAAAATCAGGCAAGTTCAAGGACAGTGTCGTTCACAATCACAGCCACAAAAACAATGTTTTTATTACAGGCAAAGAAACCAACGCAGGCGGAATATGAAGTGTTTTGGCAACGTTTTGTTAAGTTTTTTGCCGTGATGTACATTTTTATATGCAACTAGCATTTGTACGCGGCTCTGCGCGCGTTAATATGATTTTTCAGAATAAAAGTCCCGCTATTTTTCCGGGATAAAAAGAAGCCTATGTCTTTCCCGATCTCTTTAGTTCTCCCCATACTCAATTTCATAAAAATCGATTCAGTGGTGTGACAGCGTAACAGACAGATAGTTATTTGCGAATTTATAATATAGGTAAGGTAAGATGAAATTACACTAGCTGCGGCCCGTAGTTTCGCCCGATACTTAGTTCGTCTATTTTTTAAAGTATATCTGAATAACTAAGTCATTATATCATTCACTCAAAAGAAACGCCAAGAATGCCAAACATATTAGCACCCGATCTTCAGAGCGGTCATCACACTGAGACATAATATATCGCAAGGAAACAGTCAGTGTTGACAAGGTTTAAATAGTGTGAATCTTTTATTGTGTTCCTGGCTGAAGTAATTATTATTTTAATATTTTGTATCTAAAATATAATAAATACAAATCTCATTTCCAAAGATTAGAGGTAAGGAGTTAATACCCCAAGAACTGTTTCTCCACATACCTGTAACAAATAACACATTGATTATAACATGCGTCACACCAATAAATACAACAGATAAATAATTAAAATCCAGTTCCAGTAAATAAATGATGTCCAATTTTATTCTAAAAATATCAGTACCATAAAATGGCTCGCTTGTTTTTAGAGTTAAGGTTCACTTTGGCTTCACTAGTACACCAGAACTAACGATTTACAGCTCAAATACACAAATATGTTGTACAATATATAATAGAGTATAGAAATTAAAAATTCTTTACTTAAAAATGAATTAATTTCTCCCTTAAAAATGTCCACATCAAAAATCCCCTCTGTATAAAGAAACTAAGTCACGTCGGGAATCCGGAGCCGGAGGTAGATTTAATTAACGCCTGCTGGAGGATAATTTATGCCTCCCACCCCTCCCGCGGGACCTCCGATATGTCGAACTGTACTTGTTTAATTTTGCATTAATATTCATTAAATTAATACGAAGGTGAGAAGAGGTTCGTTTAGAATTCATAATTTATGGGTTTGTTTGCATTTCGTTACATAATCAGTAGGATAGAGGTGTATTTTTAAAGCATGGCAAGTGTGTACACACCTTTATGTAGCAACAAACAAACAAGCAAACGAATAGATTGGTCGTGATACAGCTATGTTGTCGCATTTTAAATCAAAGTTTCTACTGAGCAATAATTTATTTAGACGAAAATATTTTCTCTATTTAGCCGCAAACCGCCGTGTACCAAAAATTTTATGATCCTCATTTATTAACATAAAAAATACTTTACACGTGCAGTACAGGAACTATAAGGCGCCAAGAAAAAACAATAAATAAAACTAAAAAGCTTTTGTAGTTAAATTCCTTATTTCGCTACGTAGTCCAATATGAAACAAATCTTCACATTATCCCGCGCCTGCAGGCCTTTGTAATGTTTTAAGCCGGCCGTAAAGGAAAGCACGAAAATTCGCGCGACTGAACTCATGAGTCTAAATAGATTGCTCATTCCTAGTGTACAAGCGTGTTGCTTTAAGGAAATAATTGCCCAAATAGCTCATGATAATTTACCATACTTTAATTTATACATATTCAACGGATATCAAATATGCAATAAGACGCTATAGGAGAATGATTTAATGGATGACGAATATCGTAACATTTTTAATAGAAACCATAACAAAATGATACTTCATAACAGGAAAGAAGTTTCATTCCTAGTTCTCATAATCCATTATTGCGATACGAAATACTAACGTCGAATACGGGCGAAGTTGCTTATAGTTACATATGCTCGTTTCTCGTTTTTGTGTCGCAAGTCTGCAACGGGCCTAAATAGACCTGTACAGTGTACACCGCATATTTTCATCCGGGATTTGTTGGAAATCTCAACCGCATTTTACATCAATTATTTTCGATATTTTTGGCATTTCTCCAATTGCTGAAATATATTTGGTTGAATTCGTGTATTTTTTGTAATACATTTTATACTCCGTTATTCTGTTAAAAGTAGTAATAAGTTGAAGTAATATCACATTTTAACAGAGCTATAATTTATGGTAACATAGTTTATACGTGTATTTTACTGATGTAACATGAACGATTGACTGAAGCAGGTCGGTAGAGGACCAAATAGTGCATCGATTAAATCCCCGTGTTTGTTACCTGATATTATAATGATAATACTAGCCCTGTATGCACATATATACTATATATATACCGCTGACTAATGAGCATAGGCATTGCCTACCATAAGAGGGAACTACATAATGTTGTTCAAATGTATATTGTTTTCATGATTTTGTTTGTTTAAACGCGGTAAACTCTGATGTTACTGCTGCGTTTCTGATAATTGCACTAATAGTTTAATAAGCTATTGTCTATCCAAAGAACGGCTTTAACACAAACAGATAGTAATATTAATATCGACTGAACACACCATCAGCAAAACAAACACAATTCAACAGCGAAATGCAAATAAATTAGTTCGCACATCTACCACAAGATGGCGTACATCTTATTCAAATGAACTCGGCCCGTACAAATTGCGCGCCCTTTGTTATCGAAACCAACGGACCTGAGATCCCGCATCCTAATACGGATGATGTTTCGCAATTATGAACTATGGAATAATGGCAGACGGAAGCTAAGGGCAAAGGTCTTGGGCTTAGGCGGCTTTTTGTTGCATTGGAGGTATTCATTTCTCTACACACTGTTACTGTGGAGAACAAGGGTTTGGGTTTATCTAGGTCAAACTTATCCACAGCCCAAGTATACCGATCAAAGGTCAATAGCACGCGAAATTATTTTTTAACTACGTATTCCATACACAACATAAATTTATCCGACCCAGACGAAATGTTAAAATAGGTACCAATGCCTAACATTTAAGACCGAAAAACTTACCGATCTACTAAAAATATTTATTTAAATAAGACACCTATTGACATACATAATTATCTCTTTCGAGGAGAATCGCTTATAATTAAATTATATTGGGAAATATGAAAGTGTCATCAACATACAAAATATCGACCCAGTACAAATGAAACGCGAAAGTGAAAGGCAGTGAAACTGGTCTCTTTTGGCAGGACCGGTTGGCAGGGATAAAGGATACAAGGTACCTTGTAACCTTGAAATACTGAGCGTGAGGATCACTGTCTCCCAAAACCGATGGATGTTAGTACCCTCTTGTTGCGTTTAACATGGAGAGATCCAGACTTGCTGAACCACGATTTAAAATCCTTCTATCGTAATGCCTATTTCTTTCGTTAAGGCTGGCATACCCGTAATATTTATGTATTGTTATTTATGGCCGGTAGAAATGAGTTTAAATGAGGTGATCTCTTGCTCCTTTACTATTTATAATAAACTCAAATATACGAGTTTGAAATGTTTGCAATAAACTTAAGAAGGTACTGACTCATGAGTGATGTTGGGAATCCCAATGGCACGGTAGCGAATAGCAAATACGTCGCCAACACGATATACGTTACAACAAATAATATTACTACGTTTTTTCCGTGGTTTTTATGTTATTATTGCCCCAACGAGTGTCTGCACGACGTCTGCCACAGAAAATCAGTGATACAGATCGATTTAAGCACCGGTTTTGGGCTAATAATAAAACTTTCTTTCCTTTTGATAATATAAAGCTGCGTCATAATCAGCGAAGATGCGATCCTGACTCAAAAAAGATTTCCTAAAACAAAACCCACAATCAAATATCATGTACAATACTTTGCTAGTGTTTGGTCATATTTTATAACCGCCTGGATAGCGACCACCATACACAAGGTGTTATAAACCGCCATAGTGGCAGTGGCAGCCCTATACTACGCGAGGCCCCAGGCGAAAACAAAAAGAAACAGACGCGAGGCCCCGAGCAGAGTAAACAACGTTCCCCTGTTTTTCGGTAAGATCGTAAAAAAAGGTCCTGCGAGGCACTGCGCGAGGCCTCTGGAAGCACGAGGCCCCGGGCGGTTGCCCAGTTCGCCTACCCCAAAGGCCGACTCTGCATAGTGGCCCACGTAAGTGTGTTGTGCACATATAAAAATATATCAATGGCGTCCCTACAAGTAGCATCTGTTTAAAAACATTAACAGCTAATATTGGACACATCAGGCATGTGAAGTCATCAATAACCGCTCACAACAGTAATCGGTCGCCGGAGTCGTAGTCAGCGTGAGCTACATTCATTCATATTCATAATATTACGTAACAAATTTCGGCGACATTATTATATTATTTTTCTTTTATATTACGGCTTCCACCGTTTATCTGTCAGTGATTTCGCCAATGTCCAGCAATAATAGCTGATACAAAACAAAAAATAACCACTTACAAAAATCACTAATATTTGCTTACTGTAATTATTTATATCCGTGAGACATTATTAATACATGCTATTTTTAACATACGACAAATCCAGTCCACGTCGCCGCGGAATAAAAATACTAAAAAAATAATATTATGCGACATTCCTTTATAAAACTAGTCCATACTAAAAAGATCTCGAATATTCATAAACATAATTATGGCACGTTCCAATTATTAACATAATGTTGCCATTAACAAGTGAGCGGAACTTTATGTAACTGCCAAAAACGAACAAACAAATATACAAGTTTAGTGTTGGAATAACATTTACTTCATGATTTTTATTTCAATAATTTATTAGACACTAATAAGCAGACTACATAATGAGTAAACAGGATGTCGTGTACCTCTTTCTTAATATTAGTAATATAGTTCGTGAAGGAATTTGGATGTTTGTTACAAGTAACGTTGAAACCGCTGAACGAATTTGGATAAAATTTGGTACATATAAACCATACTCTGAATTAATGTATAAGTTACTTTTTACACAGTGGAACTGAAAAGCCTTGGACGTAGGCGAAGCCGCGAGCATTCCTTATGTCCAATATTTAAATATATAATTAGGTAATTAATTGGCTCGTGGATATAATTATTATAAATAGAATCAACTTAGTAACAGATATTTGCATATCAAGTATGGCGATTTGATGAAACATGTTACAACATAAAAAATAATTAAAATAAAAAACACACACACGTTTACTGTCAAAATAAGTCAGACACTAGGTGTTGCTCGCGGTTCCACCCGCATAAAAGATTTCTCGGGATAAAATCCCCACCATGTACTTTTCTAAGATAAGAATTAGTCTATATTTTAAATCAGTATGTTATGGTTCGTCGATGCACCTAATTCATCCAAATTTGTTTAGTGATTTTCTTGTTAACTTCTAACAAACATTGAATTTATAAATAATAGACGAGCGAGAGATACAGGGCCTATCCCCGATATTGGGTAGAGTCAGAGAGGCAGACGATAGTAAACACAACCGAAACCTTTCAGTAATATAGAAAAACTGTAATACATCGACGTAACATTGGAGTATGAGAATCACAATTAAAAAAAGACAGTACAAGTAGTACAGATCTGAGGTTTTTATTTAATCTTAGATTCTGATAAAGGCTCCTATTTTAAGAAATAGCAGATGAATACGAAGAACTTTTGCTTAATACCTTATCAGACAAATGTATTAAATGATCATATAGTAACTTCTCGCGTTGCTAATGTTTATGCGCAGGCGCATAACATACGAGTAATTTTAGTCGCGTCATTCAGTTATACAAAAAAGCTTGAGGGTATGTTAAACAAAAAGTTGAAGAAGTTCTAATGCTCACAGCAATCAATTCTTAGAAAAATGTTTTAACCGATCAAGGAAAATACCAAGTCCCAAGGTCGCTAAAAAACACACAAACATCCATACACACTGTATAACTTAACTGTACCGGCCGTGCATGGTACGCGATGGTACGAGCCACCACGAGCCACCACACACGCCAATACACGTTCTACAGCACCAACATACGGTTCAAATCACAACGTACTGTGTAATTATTTGTAAACAGGTAAAGTGCTTTGCGTCGCGTATACGATATTCAACTCTATTTTAATAATATTACAGTGGTATTATTTATTGGTTAGAACTAACATTCGGTTTAGTGTATTTGAATATTAAACTTTATATAGTATGATTAAAGTTGAGTTTAAAGTGTAGCGCAGGTGTATGCGCAAGCGCAATGGCAGAACGAGCGGTCAAGCCCATTATAGAGTCCTAGGTGCTAAATTACTTAGGTCAACTATGGCTTAGTACATTAGTTCTCAAACATGGTGCATATTAATCATTAGAAATAGATTAGATTTATGTATTGAAAGTTTTTGTTGGTATCATTGAAAGTTTACAAAAACATAATGTGATTCAAATCGTATTAAGGTTATCTGATATACAAATTGTGGTTATAAAATCAAATTCGAGTAATAAAAGATAGATTAGCGTGAGTAGAACGGTTTGAAACCGAATTTTCAATTGCTCTTCTAGGGCATGCAACAGATTTGTATGTTACGTGTAGCTTATTCCGCAGTTGTTTAATAATTGTTGTCTACTGCGTAGTTTACTGACAACTTTATGTACACCGTTATTGTCGTTTACATGAGGCACGATATCGCTTAAATATATCTATAAATCTTAATAATTTGATATATTCGATGTAGTTGTAAGTATGGAAAACATAAATATGCAAAGATGAACGAAGAAGACACGAACCAAAGTTAGAACACAGGAAACCTGGCGGCAACAACTTGACCTACTAGTTCCGACGCCTTTGCTTGCTAAAAGACCTATTAACATAAAAATGACATATTTCTATCAGCAATGAAAAGGCAAAATCCAAAAGACGTCAAAATGGAAAGTCAAAGCATTAAGGTACCATCGTGTTAAATCAATATAAACCTTTTTTTATACCTATAAGGTTGAGTTTAGCATGGTGTTGAAGGGAGAAGGCAAAGTGCGCCAGGTTAGGAAGGCCACGGGTCGATGACCCCTGCGTTCACGCACGCAGTTCGTGGGAAAGTGATCTATGGGGTCCGGTACGCTATGTTTAGCACGCGACTTTCTTCGCTTTGCAAATGTAACTAATAGATTTATTTATACAGCTGTGTGACGAGATGGTTTTTGTTTCTCGGATGGTCAGAACATCTATGATTCTTTTGATATTGAGGCTTTTATGAGCAGTGAAGGAATGATTAGGTGACCTCTCTCGTTTGCTGGTCAGATATATGGGATAAATGCGTTGTGAACTACTGTTCATATTTTCAACAACACTGACAAGTACAGACTTTGAAACATTACATAAATTAATTAAACAAGACATTAGATTCAGTATTAAAATGCCCAGTAACGTAAGCTAAAATATATAAACTGTAACACGACAGTTACTGACAAACTTAAAAAATATATCACATTGAGACCAAATCTCGACTTTGTTTTAGGGTCATTACACTTCAATTTTCAATGTATCTGGGGTACCAGTATATCGCAAATAAGGTTCATTATAATGTTTTCGCGGTATGTTTGTGGAAAAGCGTAAAATTCCAGCGCAACAGCGCGCCTCCAGTCAGGTGCGCTTCACTCAAGGGGACTTTTATTCCGGGCCCACTTGTTTTGTGGGCCATAACGTAGGGGACAACGATTTTAGTGCATGCAGTAGAGTTACGAGATGGTCCAGCTAAACTGGGGCAATGAGACTTTTTTTCATTCTGCCACGGTAAAGTAACCCCGCTGCAGTTGATGGTAAGTTGTGAAAGATGGAGTACCGAATGACAAAAGATTACTCCTCGCCAGTTGGCCTGTTTGAGCCGGATATACTCAGGTTGATCCCGAAACGCGACACAATTATATGGGCTACTATAGTGAGTGCGACATCTTGTATATGTTGGTCACTATCCGGTAATCTGACGCATAACAGTGAAATTTCGGAGGCCCTAAAATTCTCTTCCATTCCTAATCCATTTTCCTTTTCTTAAGTATAAATGTTATAAGGTAAGTAATATTCATTGAGGCAATATTCTGTGTAGAAGGTGTATTTGTATTCAGTTTTTCGTACGGATGCCATGTTGCCTGAAATTCTACATTTATTATACTTTATTGTTGTTTTATATCTGCGTGTAGTGAAATAAATGATTTAAAGCCCACGAGCGTACTTCAGTAACACGGCGCTGCGCCCATCTTGCGCCACAACCCAATGTTCCCTTTTCAGCCCCTTTGTCGCGATGTCACTCCTTACTGCGAGCCCTCTTGTGAGGGAAAAATAAATTATATCCCTCCAGTCCACCTGCACTACACGTAACGATGTCGTTCCGATGTGTAACGATGTATCGTATCCAGCATTGATTGGATGTTAATAACACTTTAATTTTTTTTCCCACTAATGATGCACATGTGAAACTATGTGAAAATTTTAAAGTAACTAGATTTTGTTGTAGAGGCTAGTTTTATACCAATAATAGCATACTGAAACTGTTATTCCAAGATAAAGCTATCAGAAAAGGCCATGAGCAGATACTAAGATCTGTAACGACGTATAAGTCGCTTCTGTCGAGGATCAGATGATTGCAATCCTCTATGGAAGAGAAAGGTCTCCAGTCAGGCAGATGTTGCGCCTAACCGTCCGCGGCCCTCATACGCCGCTACAGACCATTAATGCAAATAGGAACTATTAAACAGTATCATAATAATTAAACTGGAAAGTATTCCTATAATCGAACCCGCTACCTTCCAGTTTCCATCCTACACACCCAACAGTCGCTATGGTAAATAAACCGTGCTCGTTGTTTATCGAGAGTAATCTTGACGGATGCTGCGACGTCACGCGCGGCGCCGGCTGCGTGCAGTATGACCACTACTCTGACAATATAGATATAATAAGCATTATTAGTTCCCGGTAAACTTGGATAATGGATATATGTCTGAATAATAACTGTGAATATCTCACTGCTAATATAGGAATGTTGAGGGTACGTGAAGTCTACCAATCCATACTAGGTCAACGTGGTGGACTAAGGCCCAATCCCTCTGAGTAGTAGAGGAAGCCCGTGACCAGCATTAGGACAGTATATAATACAGTCCTGATATTGTCAATTCTCTTTATTTTAAAAGTTTTTTTTACATTTTTACACATATATTTTAAAAAAAACATGCATATAAAAATATAGAAAAAATTATGACCCTCCAATGGCGAAGCTCAAGACCCAGGCCACCGGCGGTTAGGGATTCAAAGTGAGGAATCTCCTCACAATGCGCGCCGTGTCCAACAATACTGCCTTCTGCATCTTTCCTCCGACCCAACGGCCAATTGAGAGCTTCCGAAGATATTATTATTATATTGCACTGCTCCTTTTAGAGCTATATGAAAATAAGATAAATCCAGTTAAAATAAATAACAAAATGCTTTGAACCGTTCTTAAGTAAGTGGATTAGTGTATTTCTTTTGCCTAACAGATAACTATTAGGTAATTTGTACATCAAAACCTAAATAAGCTTGTTTCTCTGTTTTCCAAAGTAAATCTTTAAAACTATTGAACTGACTTAAGAACCTTCATTATAATAAGATGTCTCACGCAATAATTTAAGTTTCTCTTTTAAAAGCATCCTTCGCAAGGCACCATATGCAAAAGATATAAACGAATCAAGTTCACAATATTGTCAATGCAATGAAACTTCCCATATCTACTTTAAACGAGACGAACAGATAAAGGAAAGAATCATACAACTAACCAATTTTGATCTCTCTACAAATAGCGGTTGCATACACAAGAAAGCTCAGTTTACATTGGAGAATAAATTCCCCTGTAAACTACGAGGAAGCGGAGTTTGCAGCTTGTTAGGGCGGATAATGCGCCTCCGAACCTCACTGATCCGGTCCTGCATAATACCATCAATATGGATGCGGTTTCAGGATTCCATATCAAAGTATGCCACAAACCATTCTGATATCTAACATTTTTGTAAATGTAAGCCAAAATAAACACGGCTCAGTATTTCTATACAATGGTTATTATTTCTCATTTTTATTCTACATTGTCCTCTAAATCTAAATATAATATGGTTCCATGTTGTTTAGTGGCTATAAAAGGCGATATAACATAAACAGATTCTATCACCCAGAGATCCCACAAAATCCTTGTTGATTCAGTAAAAATCAAAACAGCAGCAGCAACTCAGCTGCAAATCCTTTCGCCATAAACAACAATCACCTACTAAAAATAATGTTTTAAAACATCAACAAGAGTCCGTAACGAGCTTGCTGGAGTGGTGATAAAAAATAACAACGCACGACAGAGACAGCGATATACATCTATCACGAGAGAGAAAGACAGAAGAAGGAGAGGACAGCGAAGTAAAAACACCGTTTGGAACATCACTGGTTTTATTCAATGTACTGTTTTCATTTAGTTGAGAATTAAGTGGCATTATTATGGCTTCACGCTTTTTCTTAAAACTGCAGGAACGCAGTCATTTAATTATCGGATTTGCTAGGAATTAAATTAGTGTTTGCAGTTTTAAACTAGGTCTGTAACTAGATCGTGAAGTAGTTTTGGAAAACCGTTAACACTAGAACATATTGAGTTTAGAAAAATGAGAGTAATAAGATTAAGGTAGCAGTATTAAAGAATAAACATAATCAATATTAATGCACAATTTAAATCCAAGCAACAGTATGCAAATATTGTAAAATTATGATCCCTCAAATATTTTTGTTGCGTAGTTTATTGCTTGCTTAGAAGAATACATAAGGTTATTTTATGAGTACTACATTTACAGATCTAAAACACTTATATAAATATGAATGATATGACTTTAATTTATTTTGATGGGCATATTTCATTTAATATCTTGAACAGTGAACAATATAAGTTTTGAGAACTAATATAAAATATTTTTGAATCTCCACCCGCCATCGCTACAACAATGAATTGCGAAATAAATGAAATAATTCTCAAGATTAGGGAAGACAAATCCAAACTAACTTAAATTCCATTGTGTTAATAAATATTTCTAGAAACTAGAAGAGTTCCTATAATCGCCAGCCAAGTTATTCCTTTGTTATTTATAAAAGAATTATTGTAGACAAAGTTACAGCGTGATAATTTGATCCATTGGAGATTCTTTGAGAGTAAACAATTCACAAACTAATAAAACATTTATTACTCAGTAAAATCAGCACAAAGTGAAGGATGCTGAACAAAGCTTCGACATAAAAGTGCAACGGTTCGTGTGAACAGGCGACGCGAAAACGTTTCCCGCCACACGATGCTATGCGGCCGCCATATTTGCCGCCATTTTATTTGTAATGCCACCATTTCATAACAGATGGTTAATAGCTGTTACCGCTTTAATATAACTCGTGTTAGATCTATCTTTTATATATTTTTTTCATGTCGTATTAAAAATTGTTCAATCTGGATTTTTTTACATAATACACAATTTTAGTAGGATTCATACACCAGAAGTTACAAATTCAAAAAACGATTGTATCACAATTTTCACGCAAATCAAACTGCTTCTCATTGAGAAATGAGAAGCAGTTTGATGCGTGAAAATTGTCATACAATCGTTAAGTTAACGGAGACGTTAACTTATCAGTTTTGTCATATCACCCAAATCTAGCATATAACATTTACAATTTTCATTTTGGATTACAAATAGCAACTCTCTACTGAAGAAGCGCCACATTCGAAAACATTTCACAGCTGTTTCAATTGCGCAACTCGCAATTGCAATTCAAAAAACTCCGTTGGGAGACCAGACCCTCGCCAACCGCTTTGCATATAAACTTCCAGCGAAACTTATTCCGCTCACGCACCACGCCGATCATATTCCAGGGAACCACTTCATTTCAATCCGACAATTTTGCAAGCCCGTGATTAAACTTAGTCGACACTCGGCGCGAACATCGGTCTAACAACCAACACTAATGAACGAGAGGATACGAGATGGACAATTACAAGTTAATGGAACAAATCTGTACTTCATAGCAATTGTAAAATGGGGTATGCTGTATTTTATTGTAAAAAGGATTATCATCCTATCTGTTTACACTGTACTTTTGTATAGTCAAAGTAACAATGGTCAGGACAGAGATACCTATCAAATAAGATGTATAATAACGATGTCTGTCAAAAATATCGACCTGCTTGAGTGCTTCTTTATATTTCATCTAAACATCTTGTTACGTGAATAGTTCTAGGAGACTAGCATATTTGACTTATTTTTGTTTTTTACGTTTATCAATTTGCCTCATTGAAATACTGACACAAAGAATAATAAATCCGGTAATAAATCAACAAACTTTTAAATTTTGATAGAACCGTAATACGCGCACGTGACGTCATCGCGCATAACGATATGTGTGAAAGAATGACATATAACGATATCCCCACTATCCTGCAAATTACAATATTTTATATTATTATTAAATATGAATTATTGCCTCATTTCTTTACCAGTTTTAATGCAGTATTCACACGACGTCTTCTCTTCCGCGGTATTTGCCAGTTGCATATAAGGTACAAACTCAAATATAAGAGAATACCCTATTTCAGCGGGATTCAAGTCCTGTATCAGTTCTGTGATGCTCACATATTTGTTCACAATATCGTCAGGTGTTTCTGATACGACATACAGATTGGATATGTCGGATCAGTCCAATATAATTTAAAAAATTGTGCAGTAGAAATAAAGGGTTCTGTATTTTTACCTATATATTATATAAGTTACTTTTGAATAAAATACTAAAAACTGTTTGGTTTTTGTCACTGCAACAATTTCGGTACACTGGCTGTATAAATAGGTACATAAAAATTATTGACACATCATGATTTATACCGTGAATACATCTTTTACAGTTTACAGTCTTCAACAATTTCATATTTCATACGACACTTAAGTCTATTTACCAAAAGCTAGTTTCACGATTTCTTGCCTAAGATAAATTTATATCAACGTGAAATAGTATTCATCCAAAAAAGCAACAAAAAATCTAGACTTAAGACAAATGTGGTTCAACCAAAGACTACTTAGTGCAAAACCAACTCTGCTCAACCCTTTACGTAGGCAAACTCTTGAACATACATAATTAGCGGTCCAGGTCCAACGAAGCACACAAGAAGCCAAGGTCGCGGCGAAAAACTACAATTAAATGAGTCATTAAGTTTTTGCGGGCTCCTCTCGCTGGCGCGCGTTTTTGCTGTATTGCAGCTTGTAATTAGCTTCTATTGTGCGCTGAATCAGTTTAGTTTAGCTATTTAGCTCGGAGAGTATTAGTAGTGTCTTAGGGTAGAAGGGAGGAAAAATATAATTTGAAAGCACAGCGAAATTGTGTTTTAATGAGTTCTAAGGAATGGTATTGCCTATTGGAAGATCTGTTGGAACATTTATAACCTATAAGTAGAGTTTAGTAAATAAGTGAACATTATAGTTGGCAATTTTTTTTATTAAAAAAGTCGGAACTTACACTTTACTTTTTCAATTTAACTAAAATGTATTGCACTCCACGATTGTGAAGTAAGTGTTACATTCTTATTATTTACATAATCGTGAACCTGACAGGGCAACATAGAAAAGAGGGAGAAACTTTTTCGTAACAAAATATTATATTATTAATGTTTGGTTTTTAGATTTATTGAAATATTTTTAATATAATAGAGAATGAATAAGTTTTTAACCTATTCAATGTGTTCAATAATAGTTCATCAACAAAGTAAATATAAAATACAATAAAAATGAACTCATAGATAATGTAAATGGCAGCCCTAATCATAAATTATACATCTCTCAGCCCATTAACACCGTAATTTACAACAAATTTACAGTAAACTAACATTTCATCAAAGGCAACACTGATATTCCGCTAGCTATGAAAATGTTTTAATTAAGTGCATTTACGCGGGAACCGCGAGCGCCATGTTTGGCCGCCATCTTGGGTTCGTACGGATTGCTCAGTTCATTGCACGACGCGGATCACGATAATGTTATTAAATTAATGTCTGAAACTAAATGGAGATGTTAATATTGGCTTGTAGTCTTGTTCTCACTAGTATGTGGAGAGTAAAGTTTTATTTGCGATATTTTACTGCGCGTCTCGTACGCAGCCCCGTGGGTATCTGAGGACATACCTTCGTGTATTTCCAACAAAGAGCATAATTGTTACTGCTTGTTTCCGATAGGACTTTGTGCCAGTGTATAAACTGTGCCATGATTGACTCTTGACACTTCAGCAAGCATTATGCTATGTTATGTAATACTTTATAAAACAAAGTTCTAGATAAGGTTGATGCTATTTATGGTTAACTTACCAAGCGACCTCATCATCTCATTATAAAGCCATTTTATCCTTTCATGCTATTAAAAGGCCTCAATTATTTTATAAACGCCGCACGGAATATTCTAGATATTGTATCCATAAATCATTCTTGCACGTATGTCAGATCATTACGCGAACGAGTCACGACTCAATTTATTGATCATCACATTCAATGCTTAAAATTAAACGTGAGTAAATAACACCTACTTAACAAGGTATTTAGAAGGTTATGTGGAAACTGTTGAAAAGGGATTTCTCGTAATTCACGCGCATGAATAACTGAAGTCTCGTTTTAATGCTGCATCATATTCTCTCTCTAGTTGTTCATTATTGGCTAACGCAATAAAAAAAGTCGAATACGTGATATATGCTGCTTCTGTGAGAATCTCCTCATTCATATTCGTTTATCGATGGCATTTCATTAACTTTTTATTGTTAGTACTCGCAAATGTTGATGTTCCGAAAAGGATCGCATTAAATATACCTTTAATAGTTCCTCGCAAATAAAATACGTCTTTAATGATTCAAATAATATTAATATTATGAATAATTTGTAATATTTATGATTTTGTAATCCGAACTTTACTCGGATGGAGTAGTTCTGAAAAATCATAAACTTCTAAAACCGACTGTTGGTTGTGCCTCTGCTCACCTTTCTTGGGATATATGCTTGAACTTACACTCTGATTTAATCTGAACTCTCGTGTCACAAGTGTCTCTGCCCGATGCCTTTGTATCAAAGGCCTTTGTGATAACTTCTGAAAGGTAGAGAATACTTGGCACGATTTTACCAAACATGTCGAACAAAACCTTGGACCAGATATTGTATTTGAACTAAGAGCAATAAATAAATGGTAAAATAGAAATGTGTCCTTGCAAAATGTACAAGTGATGGACAAAGAAAATATTTTAATAAAATAATAATAATTCGATTAAATAATCGAATTATTAGTCTGATTGATTGCATCGATTTTTTAACAATGTATGTAACAATAAGTAAATTAACATACTACAAAACTATGGAACCAATTGCCGCCCGCAGCATTTCCGGACATATACGACTTGGCGAACTTCAAAAAACGAGCGTATTCCCAACTAAAAGACCGGCAGCATCTCTTTGGCTCTAGAATTGCAAATGTTCATGGGCGGCAGCCATCACTTACTATCAGGTGAATCGTATGCTCGTTTGCACTCTATATCATAAAAAACATTAGAACTTATAATCAACGTGTGCAGTTACTAGTCAATATTCTCGCAGAATCATAAAAGAATAAATGTACTAATGCACACGATATAATATAAATAAAGTAATTAAAAGGGTCTTTTGACAGACTGTCGAATGAAAATAAGCATAAAGAACGCAAAACAATATTCAATGAAAAGCGCATCAAAATTGTGAATATAATAAATATTATCTATAATATTCACTGGGCAACACATCCTAATGCGGAAAATTAATTGAATAATGAAAATTCGATTGATTATCGAAATGATGAACGACTATTCATGCGTTGGCCATTCATTCGAATAAATCGATTATGGAACAATTGTCCATCTCTATATCATAAACTAGGTTTACCGGGCAATCTATCACTTTGTAATCGCAATATAGTCCATATTTCTCGCAAATACCGAATAACGCGGTGACTGCTCATAAAACCACTCCTCCCTTTCTCCCTCTCCTCTCAAATTCCCTCATACATCACGCTTGGTAATTATGATATCAATCAAGAGATGCAATAGTGTAACGTACGATGACAAATTAGTGATGGAGCTTTGGTATTTCCATCTATGTTTAATATTAAAGGCTGTGAGTGATGGATATTGGTCGAAAAAACACTACTGAAAATGTCACAGAAAGAATAATTCGAAACATCGTTTACTTGGACGACATACTAAAATGTAAAATGTAATGAAATCTATGGCACGAATCTGAAAGCATATTCCTTCAAAAAAAAAAAAATCTAAAAGTCGGTTAATAAATGACTGAGTTCTAACAGACATAAAATAAATTTAAAAAACTCGCCGAATTGAGAACCTCCTTCTTTTTAAAGTCGGTTAAATACAATGTCTTTTAAACCAGAACACCAGATACTATTTATCAAGAGTTGCAACGCTTACAATCACGCGCTTGCTCATCACTTAAGTTTTAAAGATACCTATTCCTCCAGGAGCCGTTTTACACCCACGGGATCTCCTTGTCGTCTAATATATCACATAAGTTCACGGCTCGGAGGCGAGGTGTGGACGTAATTGGAAAATGTGCCTTCCAAGTGATTTATAGCGCGTTTCATTTACATGGCCGCGTCATTGTCGCGAATTTTTGGCGGGAAATGAGATTTTTATTACATTTTATGGTAGACGCCTGATCATGTTATATCTGTTTACGTGAGGTTTTGAAGTAACCTTGACTGCTACGATACTATTCTACCGTAGTTAATCCTGTGTATTATGAATGCTGGTGGTATGATATATTTTATATCCGTCCAGATAGCGACCACCGTACTCAAAGTTTTCAACCCATAGTAGCCCAAGTAAGTGTGTCACGTTCCGGGATCAGCCTGGATATATCCGGCTCCAACAGGCCGGCATAATTGTGTCAACTGTCGAGGGTTAATCATTTCTCGTCAGTCGATATTCTATTAGACCGCACTCCACTTACTATCAGGTGCAGTAAGGGTCACTTTGGAGTACCCGTATAAAAAAATATATAATATTCATGAAAAGCCGATGCTTTACTATCAGTAATCTTGCTCGTATTAGCACTTATGTAATTAGAAATAAAAATCATATATCCTTTGACGTATATTCTATAGACACGAACGTCCACTATTTGTTCAAAATCTGAACTAAAATGGCAACCAAAACGTCAGTGTTATAACCTATTTATTCACTTGAACAACAAATAATTTTACTTATGTGACTTATATTTTTTATTCAAATCCAGGTTTACTCTTAGACTCGAGTTCTTATATCATGAGCGCCACTCCACACTCCATACACAACCACAAGCTGTCAATATTGACCAAACTAGTCAGTTTGAATGGATTGCAGCTCAATTCAGTTGAACACACAGAATGTTTGTAACTACAAATCTAGTAGTACGTAGTACATATATATCATATATTATACATACATACAAATCATATATAATATATGCATATATTATACTAAATCTCCAAACTCCTATTCGTAGAGAAAATCAAAGAAAATTCCAATTCCGATTCTCACAAACTCATGTCTATAAACAGTCGGTAATGTGGGGTCGACCCCGAACTCAACACCTTGCGTTTTTCGATACCGTTTAGATCTCTATCTACCCTCCTTCATTAAGCGTCTTACCGCTTCCTTACCGAATTAGGGACTTAATCGAAGAGTTTGTAACCGCTTGGTGTGATTGCGAGACATCTTTTTATTACAAGATGAGCTTGTCGCTTGACTAGTGACTGCAAATTTAACATTTAATCTTATAACTTTGTATTAGAAACGAAAGCTACGATATATTGTTTATATGGCGGAAATACATATACAACCTGAGTAAAAAAATTAAAAAAAATCCTTTATAACTTAATAATTATTTAGATATGCATATACATAGCATTACGCCTTTGTCTCTCTTAAGGGGTTGGCAAAGGCGTAACACACGCACATGGCCCTAACTATTTTACTACCCATGTGACAAAGACGAACTAATCAACGATAACCAGGCACATTTCCAGATTCCTACACTACTGAGTACAAAATCTCAATATCACTGCCCGACCCGGGGGATTCGAACCCATGATCTCAGCACGATATTCGTACCACGCACACAAATTACGCTTATTATTTAGACATCATTTCTTCAATAAAAGAAGCACCAGATTTCATCAGCTCTGACTCACCGCAGTAAATCTCAAGGAGTCCAGAGTTCCTAGTGATAACATGACAATTGAATTGATCACACATCCGGCGCGCCGTGGGACGGACTCTTTGTACTAGTCGGAGCAGACCCCTCGGTAAGTTCATTGTTCTATTTCCTTTAGTGAAGGAATTTGAATTTTAATCCCGGGACAAAGTGTTGATAGTTAGTTCTGTCCAAAATTTCAGAGGACGTCATATCACATTGCTTAACGATTGTAAAGTTTATACTGGTCTTTCTAATTGTTTATACACCGACTCCTGAAAGCGACTTTTGCAATGTGTAACTTGTATGAAGTACTTTTAAGGCGATATTCAGTATTCAGTATTGTACAAGCTGTATCAGGTAGTCTCCCACCAATATTAATCACCCTCCCACGAAAATGCTAATAAGCAGAAACATCAACAATCATAAAAAAATCATAAACATAAAAACAAAATCAATACATACCACGCTTTATCACTGATGGAGTAAGCAGATATGCAAACACGTCACCCATTTTTCACCTTGGGTATTCCTTCCTATGATGTGGGAGTGTGCGAAAGATTATTGCAAAACGAGCATAAATTCCAAACTCCGGACTGAATATTTAGCAGAAAACTTGATATCACTGCCCAACCCGGGATTCGAACTGAGGTCCTCAAAGCGGTCTCGTACCGCCCACGCAATACAACTACATCGAGGTTATCTTACAAACATTTTAGTAATATAATACAATATCCATTGATATCAAGTACAACATCTCCGAAATGTTTATAAAGACTCGACAACTACAAAGAAAGCAACTCAACAAAATACTTTATTTTGATAAACCGTGATCCGATTACCGCTTCCATTTAATCTGAGCTCACTTTTGTTCATTAACTAGCCAAAACAACTCAGCATTTTGCTTTTTTAAACTAAATGAATCAAACAGTTTTGAGAGCTCGCTACAAAGTTTAAACATGAAAGAAGTAGTGATAGAATAAACAAGAAGAACATTGTTTTGCGCTCAGTATCTTCAAAAGAAATAAATACAGTGTTGGTACATAATATAAAAAAACTTTGGCGAAAAAGTCTTTAGGCAGACATAAACTTACTACGTGTCGTTACCATGTACTTTAAAATACAATAAACCCACCTAAATTCAATTTAACAGCAAAACATACAGGTCCGTAGATAGTAAGTAGTATGTAGATAAATATTAGTTATTCTTACCGTCGCCATAAGTAGAAGAATAATCAAACAAAATAGCGTCTTGACTCTTGAGAGGTCTCTAAAAATAATGACGCACTCGAGTCCGGGACTCAAGCAGTTGGGATCAATTTAGAACGTAACATTTCCACAGGCAAGCCCTTCAGTTTTTTTGTTTGTTTAATTACTTAGGCTTACTGGTCTAGATGTACTCAGGTGAAACTGGTGGGCTTTGAGTTCATGCATTCAGATAGTTAAAATTTTAAATATTCCCAAAACACGTGTGAATTAGCCAATATTGGTGATACGTTGCTAATGTGCACGAAAAACAAGATATTACTGATTCAGTCATGTGAATGTTCCGGTAAAATAAGGAATTAAAACTACCATTTCAGGGCTGAAGTTTCATGAACTATTTTCCTTCATATGTATTAAACCCATTTGAATTACACCCTGCCATAAAAAATATCCAAGAATATCAAACCCATCCATCAAACGTAAAAAATAAAGATATTCGTAAATACACCCCCTGTGTAAAGGGGCGAAATCACTGCTGTTATAGAGGCCAAAAAATGCCGATTCAGCCGCATTTGGGTCCGAACACAGCAATATATTAGATACATCTCGACACATTGAGATGAAAGATTCTATACGATGTGCTGCGTCATTATTGTAGTTCACCATAGAGCCGTGCAGGGGCCGCGGCAGGGCCGTGTTATATGTGAACATATTGTTTCCTACGTGGAAGGTATCTCATTAATGGGTAAGGTTATAAGAGTATAGCGCGCAGTGGAATATCATACAGAGCTTAGTAATTCGGCAGTGTTTATGGCAGGTGTATCATTAAAAAAATTGCCTGTGGGACTTATTGACAGTACACAAGCTTCAATACGAACCAGTGGCAAATAGTTCATATAACCCGATCCCTGTCGGCTTCCCTTTATGTAGAATTTATGTAACATCTAATTATCATTAGGACGGTTTGGAGACTGCATTCATGCTTGTCAGTACCTATATGTTGCGTCAGGGTCCTTTTCGGAAACCTTCACCATACACCACTGATACGGACGTGTAATTACGTTTATATCACAATGTACCGTTACTTCACGACAAAGCACGGCCCCTGATCGGACTCGGTACGTCGTGTGTGACCAAACCTCTATAAATAAGTGCGAAAGTGTTCTTTTGTTAATATTTATCGTGTTTCTTTTTATAATGCGAAATAAATTGCTACATTCATCTGATGAGTTCCGGTAAGATTTTATCATGTTTTTTTATAAACAAGTGTCGGAATGACCAGCTTTAATGGTAAATTATTTTTTTCTAGAACTTGACGTTATTTTCCATAGTTCGCTATCTAGTAGGTGAAGGTCCCAGATAACCAGCGTCACGCAAATCTTATCTGGCATTTGTATTGAACTGGAAACTCTTCGGGAGTACCATGGGATGGACGTTGCCCGAGCCCTTGTCGAATATCCTTTATTTTTTAACTTGTTTATCAATGCTTGTGTATTATAACATTCTTTCTAACTTAACTACATCATAGCGAGTCCATTGAGAATAACTGTTAGCAAAGTAAAAAGAACATAAAATAAAGTTCTTCAAAATTGTACAGTGGAGATCAAATATTTAATTTAATCAATTGCATCAACAAGAAATTTTGTAATGGGAACTAGTGCCATAAGTATGTCAGGAATGCAATTCGTTAAGGCAAGTAACTATGCACTCTCTACTTACCATCAGGTGCTGCAGCACTACTGCAGTAGGGTAACCTTGTCGTTTTCGTATAAAAAAAAACATGAGGAATTGTCCACCATTCAACTAAAATTGAATTCCGTCCCAAAACATTGAGATTAATGCTCACATAATCTCATGCATCAGTAACACTAACAAGATTCCTGAAGATTAACATCGTCTAATAGGAGTAAGTGAAGTAACGTAGTACGGGACGTCGTGGGGCGTCGCGACGTTCCACGACGCCTGTACACGTCTGATTGATTTAATTTCCGCCAAGCTAGCGACTACTCCACGCGAGGAAATTAAACGACGGACCGAGTGTGTTGTCGGATTAGCTTCGACGACTTTGTAGCGGTTTTTATTTTATATTTTAAAGCGCAGTGGTTCAGAATGGAAATCACATTAAGTTAAAAAAGATAAGTGTTACTACACATCCTAACTGATATAAAGTTAATCCAATATTTAGTTTGGATACGAAATTTAATCAAAATTCATTAATTGTTTGTGTTTTTAATATCCAAACATATCCATAACCCTTCACATTTACATTAGTAGCAATAAAGTAATATTTGAGGCAAATATGACTGACGGTCAATATATCTGACGGAATTCGAGACAAACCTTAACAAACAGCGGGCACACAAAAGTTGGGCAAAAATACACAGGGAACGGTTCAAAGGGCTTGCAGAGGCGGCGTGGATCGCCTCAACATTAGGTACGTAATTAGCATGTTTGATCAGAGAGCGGGCTCAAGGAAGAGGCGAAAAGGTAAACTGCAAACCAAACTTGAAGGTTTAATATTAAATTTGGTCTTGGTTTATTAAATAAATGATAACAAATGGGTAAAAAAGGAAGTGATATTTTAGTATAGGTAAAATAAACAGAATATTTTTAAATTGAAGGAAAGAATCTGTTTATTTTCGTGAAAACTGTACACAACAATAACAGAACAAAGTAGGTACAACAAAATTTTTAAAAAAGGTGTATGAAAGAATATATCGAAAATATATGTATTATATAAACGACAAACTGGTCGGTGCCAATTTATTAATAAGTATAACTTTTACCTAATTAAAACCCAACTCTATTAATTGCTACATATTTTATATGTCTTTTTTCATATTTCTAATTGTTCTTACATCTCAAATGTCTCAACAAAATCGCTGTCGCCAGTCGCTAGTGGCACTCCACGTGTTTGGAGTTGTCGCCACGACGAGAGAGGGGCGGAAAACATCAAATATTTACCCGTACAAATGTTACGGACGAATTTGTACTCACTGAATGTTTACAATTACCTACTTTAATCCGTTTCCAAAACCCACTGGCGACCTTCCTAAATATGGCGTTTGTTTGGCACTGTAGGATGAACAATTGTCCGACTCTTATTTGGATTACTTCTTTTGGAATTTTGTTTACTTAGTCTGTGATTAATACACGAGTTTCTTCCCCAGTATCACCACTTACATGTTTAGGTTTAAAAAATTACTATCCTTGCCTGGGATTACAATATCTGGCATCATGGTGATAACCTCACCTTGTATCCACATCGTGTCTGCAGGTAGCTACAACTGCCCATAAATGGTCACCCATTAATAAATACCACCTAAAGAATAATCTAAATAATGTATTCTTTCAGACAACTAATGTTAATGTCAAATAGCTTAATAATACCTTTCTGAAGGTTATACATTAGAATAACAGCGGAGTTATAGGATAAGATCTCTATACAAGGAAATAAAACCAAATTAGTCTTAAAGCTATTCTTGTTTAAATTTACTTAAATGTCAACTGTGTTGACATTAATTGGGCACTAAACGTTCACATAGTTTCATTAGTATTATGCTAAAGTATTATTCATATAATAGTAGAATAAAAGTAAGTGCTTCGCCAGAGACATTGGAGTATAAAGCAGGTGGAACATTCAATGCTATACTTGATATAGTGGGGTACATGGTCGCTGTACCTAAGTGATTCAAGTATGGGAAGAGGAACGGTCTACCGAAACAGACCAGGTTTTAATTCCAGAATTCCAATTTGGATTTTAAGGTCTTACTCTACTAATGAGAGATGTATAGAGAATTACTTAAAAACAGAGTTTGCTATTGTTTTATAAGGTTTGTCGGATTGATGCGCCTTTTCCAACCGGTTGAGAAAATACCTACCAATCCTCACAAGTACGTGGATAATTATTAATCATCAGGTAAGTCGAAAATAAATTCCAACAATAAATTGAATTCAAAAGTACAATTTAACGTACTAAACATAAGCCCCCAATAGGCGGGACAATTACATGCAAATACGCGAATCCCTCAGCGCGGCCACTTTTCGCTAATTCAGAATGAGACAAACTCTTAAAATTCATCATTATTCATGCAGATTGTCCCGGTGTAGGAGACATTGACAAAAAGTTATTTTTACCTCGCCGAAGACACCGCTCATTATTTAAATGAACGCCGCAGTAATTTACCTGTAATAAGAAATAAAATTAAGTTACCAAGACACTTTCGGTTACAATTTAAATTTTATGTTAATTGTGTAACTGCCTATCTGAAAAATGACGTTTCAAACTTGTGATAAAAAATCTACAACATACAGTGAATACCACCGTAGTTTATTCAGCCATTTGGATCAGAAACGACTAGACTTACAGTCCCAGATCGCAAAAATATTTGGAGCTTTGTCTTAATGTGAAAGCCTCGGTTAAATCAGTCCACAGCTAGGTGTACAAAGGCTAATTTCTTTTTAAAATTTATAAATTTAAAACGGACGCCTAGTGACGTCTTTCGAGATTTTTAAATGCTTTACACAAATAAGGCGGCAACTATGAGCTTCGGAGCCATGAACATTTACTATCAGATGAACTGCTCGACTTAACTATAGAATAATCTTAGTGAGTCACCTCGTGATCTAAATAAAATAAGATATGCGTCGAATTGCGCTTTCAATTACGAAAGTGAGAGTTCGGCCGCAGTTTTTTAGTCGATTTGTGTGCGATTGATGCCAGTAGGTTGTCTCATCTGTCAGGTCGAGAATTATTTCTTCTTGGCAGAATACCACATGATTCTATTCAAATTTAATATGCCAATGTAACACTATCCAATACGTTGCGTCGAACAATTGCCAGGATTATGCTGGCCTGTCCAAATCTACAACCGGTTGGTCAGGAACGCGCACGGAGTAACAGTAACTGATCGTCATGTTGTCGGACTGCATTGTACCTCATCACATGTATCATATAAATCATATCTAGGTACTTTGCTACGTCAGAAAACACGTTTCGATACGGCATCGAGTATCAATCAAAAACTACTAATGAAATAATGAATGACAATATTTTTTTGTCTCATCACTAACCGACTTTGCAGCGAGGTGCATAAGAATCAGACGTGCAAAAACTACGTATACGTTCGTCGGATCAAGGTCACTGCTTGTTTTTGGTCACGCGGTGTGTGCGAGCGAGATGCAAAATGCGTGCGCTAGGCACTGGCTGGCACGGAGCGTGCACCGTGTGACGAGTGTACAGTGAGGCGAGTTGCATATCCTGCTGTATGACTCATCATTTGAATAAATTTATGTTGATACGTGGCCAACGATTTTTGAGAATGATATATTATGACATTTCAAATAATATACCTATTTCTGCTGAATAATAAGCATAACCTTGGCAAAACATTTTTTATGAATAATTTAAAAGTTTTTTTGTTGTTGTTATTTATTATCATTCTAAGTGGTCGTTAGGTACGAATACTCTATTTAAATTACCTTTTTCAAGTTTTTAAGTCAATAACACTACCAAAAAGACAGGTTATAAATGCCACGAAAAAACACGATGAAATATTTTTATTGCTCAGAATAAATTGTGTAAATAAACAAATTAATATGTATATTTTGTCGTTAATATTTTAAAAGCAAAATCATATTATTCAGAAAGAATATTTTGCGCAATGTTTGACATGTCAACTGAAACTGTGTTTACCCTTTACAAACAAAAAGCTGTAAATTGATTCTTTAACGGATAGACTCCTCATTTTTTGAGCTTATATTCGTACCGTGTCATAAGTGTTAAGGATATCGCCGTATTGGAAATAAATTATAGTTTCAGTTATCAACGTGTTTCTCAAATCGGAATATTCACAAATTTTAATGGCTACTCTAAGAAATCTCAATTAATTCATACTTGTCATACTAAACACTCGCATACCGCGCCGTAGAGATGATAGGCATCGTAAACACACAAAGATGGCGGCAAATTATACTTGAATTAATTTGCATGAAAATATTTTTAGAAACGAACGAGTTTCTCGCACGGCCGAGTTTTCGGAAACAGGTGAAATCGTGTGACAAGCAAATTATTGAATTTATTCTGGGTTATGACGTTAAATGAAAAATAAAATAAATCAAAATTAATAAGGAAAAAGATCTAAAACCTAATTATATTGTTTAATGTGTTTTTTTATAACAAATAAGATAAAATTGTTTCTCCTGTCCGCCGTCTAAAAGGTCGGTGACTCTCTCATGACAGATTTCCCCTAACGGTGTGGGTGTCAAGGGCAGTGATGATCACTTATAAGCAGATCTCAGATATCCTATATCCGCTCGAAAAGTGATCACCGTATACAAGGTGTTAAAATCGCCATAGTAACCAACCTACATACATACGCATTCCGGGGTCAGCCTGTATATCCAATTCAAACAGGCGAACATAATTATTTTGTGGGGAGAGAAGAGCATCACCTCTCGTCAGTCGTCATTCTATAAGGAGTTTCCTCTTACCTTGAGATGCATCATGCAGTGAAGTCACTTTGCCGTACCGAATATAAATTATCATCATGATATTTTTTTAACTTATTTAAGAGGGAAGGTGTTCTAAGGCAGGAAGTGTAGATGGCTACAAATATCTTCAATAGAAACAAATTTTCCCGCCCAGGTGATAAAAACCACTATGTATTACAAAAGCATACATTGTACAGATCTTTTTTATATATACTTTATACATAATGCTGATATAAATGCAACTGCTTCCGAAAATTAGTGGATGTTTCTTAGAAGTAACAGCAGTAACCGCTGAACGGATTTAGGTGAAATTTAGTACGCCAATAGACCATGTCCTAAGTTAACATATAGGCTATTTTTATCCCGGTAATTTGCTCCCGTGGGAAATATTTGAATGTCTCATTTTTAAGTAAATAGCGGGGGCTTCGAACAGATTGCAATATAAATTGCTAGTGATTTAGACATTTTTGAAGCGAGAAAGAATTTCCACGCAGCCGAAGCCGTGAGCAATACCTAGTTACAAAATTTACGTGTATGGTAATGCCATTCTCAACATCCTGGCTGTAAATAAATACGGAAAAGCTCGTCGATTTGCGTTGGGTTAGGTCGCGTCGGTTGTGCGTGGGATCGCCCCAGTTCGGACCGCCGCGTTCGGGTCTGTGACATCATCCGGATCTCTCAAACTGGAGCGGATGAGTGTGCTGAGATCTACAGTTTCTTATGTTTAAGTTAGTGGTGCGACGCGCATACTATGTTACTATGCTAAGATACGATCCCCGGGTAAAGGGGATCAGTTTAATAGAATAGAATCGTACTAGAAATAAAATAGCTTCACCACTAGCGACATGTTTACTGCCATAAATATGCTCGATTCCAAGCTCGAGATAATATTAAAATAACTCAAAATATCTTAGACAGAGAAACGAACCTGCGACGGCAACGCATAGTGCCGTGTACGCAATAAATCAATAGCCACACGAAGTCCACTGCTGAACATAGACCTCCCCTAAACATTGCCAGAGGGACCTGTCAAAACCGTCCTGCACCAGCGTGTTCCTGCAAATAAAACTGACGAATATTTCCGACTATTACCGAGTATTACCGAGTCGTCGAGTGCCAGTGACGTTTCCATTGAATTTTGTCTGGAGCCCTCTTCGCATTATCCCGCTAATCGTTGGGCTTTGTCCGGGAGTCGAACCGGGCGCGGTCCGCACTCATTGTTAAGAGATAAGGGCTGAGCTACCAACAGGCTTTTGTTTATTTGATTAGGACCTCTGTTAAGTGGTTGAGATTGACATCTAATTCATTAATGTTTTAGCGTTTCCTTAGTTTTGCCTTCAAACGTATTTTGAGAGCTTTATGATATTTAATTACGTATGGTTTCCATCCAATAAATAAGTATTCCAGGTACATTTGGGGTTTAAATATTTCCCATCGTAAGATGTTTTTCAAATACTTTAAGACGTTTTTAATTTTCATTAACATGAGCAGTATTACCTAAAATAAAATTATGTGGCTACAGTATTAATTCTTTAGAACCATGTAATTATTTTAGGTTCTGTTCTTTTCTTATAATAATTTGAAACCTATGAACTAAATTTATTTTGTATTCGCATTTGAAACAGAAAATTCATAAAATATTTATATTTTCTACTTAATTACATTTCTCGAACAATTTTGTACATCTCCGTATGTAGTATGTAGGTATGTATACCTAGTTATTATAAAATCTTCTAATAGCCCTTTAGGAATGCCTGCATTAGTTTAAAATATACCTATACTTTTTTTTCACACCAATATTCACGCCTTGATACTATCTGTTCCTTGACATTACAAGGATTCTGTATCTTGCTCTTTCTAAAGCAGTCTAAGTAAACTCATCACCAAATACTATCCAATTTCATGGTGATACAGAATTAAATTATTATACACGGTCTGTAGACCCAGAGGCAATTAAACAGTAAAAGGATTCCTGAGTCTAGACGTCCAACTTCGCAATACACCTAGTTCGACTACTGCAAATAGAGGTACTATTAGTCTAGCCCTTAGACTATTTGATGAGGCTAGACCCTAGGATAATGGAGAGAACTCCTTTAGAGTCAGTCGTTAAAATAAATTTATTTTATGGCAGGCGAATGGAAATTGGATTTGATAGTAAATGATTAAATATGTACATTGCTCAGTGACAGATAGTGGAGTTTTATAGGCAGTTGTCTGGGTAGCTTTGTCTATTTTGAACAGCAGTGTAAATATCGTTATGTTCTGGTACGAAGGACATTCCTAGTCATATTAATTACAGTCATGTCTCGGTTGACTAGCGCAGCACAATGCAATGCTTTATAATTCGAATTTCTGATACGACAGTTGTATGAGCTGTCGTTTACCTTCAGACTACGATAGGAACTTGTTAAACCGATTTGGATGAACGCACATAGATCGACCATACTCCAGCTATTTTGATACTAATATACGACATTTATTCTGGAAAAGATTTTTGACACGAACAGAGTCGTGTAAGACCTAGTAAAGATATAGTTTAAAAAAAACATCCGAAGCCGATCTAGTTCCGTTTATTTGGCCCTTAATTTGAGTTAACTAAACACCACGTTGGGTGCCAATACCCACAATTTAATTGAATTGTAATTTCTGAATATAGATACTATCCGGTCAGATGTAAAACAAATACTCAATCGTTTTCTATGAGTATAAGAGTATCAAATTAAAGAACACTTGCTTTTTCAAACTTGTGTATTTAAATCTTAAAGCGTCAAGTTATATTACATTTATTGGGAACTCAGTTACATGATAGTTCTAGTGAGAAGATAGTATATTATGAAGAACTTCTGTGAGAAATGACAAAAGCGGAACTGCGGCTACGTATAATTTTAAGGTATCCGATTAATTTATCTTAGGGTGTGATATGGGTATTAGCTTTCAGATTCCTTCAGGCGATCTCGCAATCATATTTAATAAAAAATATTAAAACAAAACTAATCACTAAAATCACATCTACCCTTATACAAGAAAAGTAAGGGCTTTATCGACCAAATTAAACATAAGAATGGAAAGGGAGAAGGGGTCGTCTGAACTATACAAATTCGAAAGCAAAGCCGCGTACTTGTTTCATATAAGACAGGGGTATCATGACGACTAAGTAGACCCTAGCAACACACAACTATTTACACCTCAGCTCTACTATTTCTACGTATTCATATTTATATTTTCATTATTCTCAGACCCTTAAATAGAAATACGAAGCTTACAAGCTATTCCGTGAAAATTCCTCTTGCATTCCCCTCAAATATCTGGAGATAAGACGCGCTTTGAGATGTGGCCCACTCGAATTGCAACTTTACAAAAGTTTGATTTATGAGGCATTTTTAGTGCCCCCACCTCTCCCTGCTTCCCCTCTCATGTTCCCGCAGGATCGTTTAGGGAAGTTTATGAATTACGTATATTTGTCATTTTCACTTGTGGATTTTAAGGATATAAATTTAAACTTTATGTTTATTCGGTACCTATGTATTCGCATGGCTATAGTACTTTGTGCATTTTTTTAAATAAAGAAATTATTAATTTAATCACTAAAATGTTAAATATTATTTTTAGTGTAGACTAAAAGTGTGGGCAATTTTGACAAAAGCTAGTCTACTACTAGAAAACCTAAGCAATTAATTATATTTCCACTTATGATTTTGTATTCTAAAATAAAGTCGAATTGAGAACCTCCTTTCTTTGAAGCCGGTTAAAAGTATACTAACTGTTATGCAATAACTTACATAAAACAATAGAGCAACATTACTCACTTATTCTAAAGTTTCGAAAAACCAAGGTCGCGAAATGTCGAAAGCACCCAAATCCTCAGCATTCTCACGACATTTGCGGGTCATCGACCTCACATCTGCCGATCGGTTGGCCAACCAGTCCGATCGCGTCTAATCTAGTAATGTGTTGTAAAATGGCTTGTGGTTGTTGTTTCATAATAGTTTCTGGCAACGGTTGCGTTTGCCGAGTTTTTATTAACCGGTTGTTTGGTCTTTCCATTAAAACTAATAAAACACATCACGCTTTTACAGCCGAGGGGTAGAACAAGATCCAACCTTGACATTAACTTTTCGCCATGAGTGGTTCATCCAATGATGATACGAGGCCAGACTGTGGGCATAGCGCAGATTCTGGCTTCGACCTGATACTCAGCCCGTATGTATACATGAGTTATTTTAAATACTAGGGTATCACTACCAGTGGCGTATGTTCTATGTAACCTCATTCCTGCCGGCTTACGTTTTTTATAGATTTTTCATTCGTGAAAACGATTCGCAGTATTCATGCATATACATATATGTTGTGTCGTGTTCTCTTTTGGAATATTTCATTCGCCACTAATCACTACTGAGTACCAAGTATGTCGCGCCTACGTCAGTCTAGTCAGGTCCCCTAACCCCAAAACATAGGAAACATTATGCTAAAACTTGACGTGCATTGCACTATTTTAGAGAAAACCATAATGAATGCCTGTGTCGCATATTATATGACGAATGATACATCCGGAGACATACACTCCATCCTAAACCTTTATTTCTTTGACATCAGTGCGCATGATCTGGTGTACTTGGTGTTTCTGGTCATTGGAAATTGAGATGACCCACTTGCTTGTATTAGGAGTTACAAAGTAAAGCAGATTACAACAGTAGCAACTGGCGACTAGCTTACAATGCGGGGTTGTGTCAACGTGCAGTGAAAGTTTTCCCACGTCACTCAGTCTGGTGAGGTTCGAGGGACGAACACAGAGAGGACTAACTTTATGTAATAAGGGATCTTTGTGATACGTATTTTTCCTTTTTTATAACTGATGGCCGAAGTTGCATGAATTCGTTTATGGCTAATTATAATTATTATAAGAATGCCAATAATTTAAGCGAAATCATTATGAATGAATTATAACCAGTTATGTTTTATGAAAAGATGCGTCACTTAAATAATAACAGAAGGTTGAAATTACATTTTTTTTTTTATTTTCAGCTAATCATCATTTTAGCAATATCAACAATTAAAGCGAAAAGTGTAACGCAATTAATGATTATTAGGTATTGTTATGAAAAATCGGTACTAAATAGGTGATGGACAGCACACTTGGCGGGACAATAAGTGGTATGAATTTTAGACCCTGATAGATCAAAAGGAAAGTCGGCATATCACCAACGAAAAAAAAGAACATAATAAAAGTTAATTGAAGAAAATCGACAATACGCTTTCAATGTGAGCGGACGTGTTGTGTGCTCCTATTCTTTCGTAGTCTTTTTTTACAATTATAATAAAGTTCAAAAAAAGAAAGAAGAAGCCATATATAGTATAGGTCATATGTGATGAATATTTTTGAATGTTTAACCAAATTATGACTTACACCCATCAGATGACTGATTTGCCCCTATCTCTTAAATATCGCCTCAGCTTCTAACTCGCGTGCTGGTGTAATGGTGTCATTATTTTTTCCCCGTCGCATACCATTTTATTCGTCTTCTCACGGCTTATTGTGCTTCTTTGTATGTAATGTGATCGCAACAAACATTACCAAACGTGAGCACGAAATTTAACAGTCTAGCGCGAATAATAACCGACATTATCCACAGCAAAAATAAAGAATAGATTTCTTGGATGTAATCGCTTGAAACAAATATCAATAATACACACACACATCACGCATTTATCCCCGAAGGCGTATGCAGAGGCGAAACCAGGGCACCGATTTTTCGCCAATTAAGTTCGTGCCATGACGTGATAGGGGGCAAGCCTATCCCCCATATTGGGCACAAATTCCAGATTCCGAACCCAAATATCACTTTGCCCGACCCGGGATTCGAACTCAAGACATCACAGCGCTGCCGTACCGCGCATACAGTACAACTACAACAATCTGTAGTAAAACTACAGTCTCAATAATATTACACTACTCAGTATTTATCTAGACAATTGCAATTTGCAATAACATAATTTCAATTCTGATCGACGTTAGTATCAAGCTGCTTACTACTATGCAAAACGCCTTTAAACGCCAAGAGAATAAATAATAAAACTGACCCACAGTATTAAGGTCCTATTTACCCGCCTCAGTAATAACGCTCCCTCCAACGCGCCAAATTACGCTATCGAACGTCTATTTAATAAGGTTTTTGTTCTATTCTGAATATTCTGCAGAATGAATATTAAGTAAGCTGTAAGTTTTTATTACGTAGACATTCTGAGAGAATTTTCTTGTGGGAACTGCGGAGTAACTATTAAAAATTGTTTTTAGGTATAAAAGTGCATTAAGATACGTTTTCTTGGTTAATTAGGTTTTTTAAATAACTTTATTTAAGTTATATATCTCGATAGAACTGAAATAAATTCTATTTATCTAAAATGTGTAGTAACTTGTAGGTTCCTAGTGACGATTTTCAGGCTAACAATAATTTGTGTGACGAAAACTAAGAAAGCGGATGTAAACGAAAATCTTCGTTCTCCATCAAATCATCTCCCTTTAGTGCCTCACTAACTAGAGAAGATTGGAAATCAAATCTGCATATTCTTTATTTTTCTCGAAGCAAAATATATCAGTAGCCCAAAAGCTATTCTTTCCGCAACGATCTGTCATTATTTTTCCTTTCGATTGAGATATCTGACATTCTTAGTAAAGGCCAGGTCAAAAGTACCTTGAACCGGCGGGAATGCAAGAAAATATTGATGAAGTTAAAGGAAGCGAGAGAAGTATGCCAGATCCATGCAAAGTGCCAATCCATAGTCTCAGTCTACCCCTATGAGATAGATGCGTGATACTATGTATGATTTTTCCCTCGGCTATCCTTTTCCCATCAAATCTAGACTTGCGCAAAGCCGCGACCAAGTCCAGAATAAAGCCGAGAGCGAACTTAATTGGCCAATAACTGGCCTGTGGACCGATACGTCCCGCTCTCCCGATTGTCATTGCGATTGAAAAGTGCCGGCCTTTTGTGGCCGCGGGAATTAAATATTGAATGGGGAATTGGGACAAAATTGCCACTCTACATAATTGTTATTGATAGGATCGTCGATCGATGGCTAGTTGTAACGGACTATTATATTTGTTTTTATGAGACTCTATTGTGGAGTTCAGAGGATTTTAATGCCCTGTACATAAATTTATTAATTTTAAGATTATAGTTTTGTTGGTTCAGTTGTAGTGTGTTGTAAAAATCGTCAAGTGTTGAGTTCGAGCAAAGTATACAATTCCTGAGAGGTTTATGCACTCAATTGTTTTTGCAAGTAAATAAATGGCCTCTAAACTAAGTAGAAAAGTAAATGTCACTTTTGTTATATTATATACTGTATCTACTTATATACCTTTGAACTCATTATGAAAAGAGCTGCACTAGGGTTCCTTAGCCTTTCTTTTCTAGAGGAAAATGCTCCCCGAACTGGTGATAAAGTAAAAGTATTATTAAACCTAAATAATGTTTAACATTTTCTTCATATAAATACATTATTTAATTTCAATAACATGAACATTAATCTATACTGGATTAGGATTTGTATGCATAACGATGACACTAAACCCACATACTCGGCAAATCAAGCATTAGTTGCGACTGCCACCCCTCTGCAGTTAGCGTTTAGAATTAAACCAAATCAAAGCATGATTGTTAAGCGATTCGATTCATTAATTACATCGGTTGGTGAGCTCGCCGTTTGCTTTCCATTTTAATTGGCGAGTGATTACGTCGCGCGCGGTGCCGGCGAAAATGTTCAATGTATGTGAAACACGCGATGTTCACGTAACAACGTGGTACGTAACGCTGCGCTTTTTTAGGTGCTTTAGTAGCGAGTTGAGTTCATAGTATGATTTTTTTTATTTATTGTATTTTAAAGGAAAACACCGTGAGGAAATCTGCATACCAGAGAAGTTTTCTGTAGGAATTTTGAGGGTGTGTGAAGTCTACCAATCCGCACTAGGCCAGAGTGGTGGACTAAGGCCTAATCCCTCTCAGTAGTAGAGGAGGCCCGTGCCCAGCGGGCGATATATAATACAAGGCTGATATTATTATAAAAGAAACATACAACAAAGAATGAAAATAATAAAATAAAGCAAATGAGTTAGTACATGGCTCAATTAAGGTTACATAATTAATTAGCTATTTGAACACCAAATTGAAAACTTATAATTTAGATAGACAAATAGGTACACGGAATAATTCTGAGAAGGCTAGGCAGAGTCTACTAATATAATGAAAGCGAACCTCCGGCCGGTCCAAACACGTCCGCCACCAAAAGCAGTCACCAACCAAGTTATGTGAAAAATAAAAAAAAAAATATCAGGATATAATCTTGAAAATACACCACGTGGTAAGCAACCGAGCTCAATGCTAGTCTGATCACTAACACACTACCAAGAAATTACGTCTGTAATACCTACCTGAAGGAGAAATGGGGATGAGTTGTTACCCCTGAGGCACAACTTCTTAGATTTCTCAAACAATCAGAACTCGTACAATGTAAATTAGAGCCAAGTCCTTTCAATATACACAGCAAATACATTTAAACAATTCAAACATTTTAAAAATAACCTACATTGAAATACTAAGACACAGAACTCGCTAAGAAATTGTACCTCTCTAATGTCTACAAGATGGGATTTATTTAAAACAGGTACGAATTTGGCGATTGAATGTGAGGTCATATCGCAAAAAATTTAAATTTAATGTTTCAATATAGTTCTATATAGTATAAATAATATTAATATCATAATATAACATAATCTACTCAATACAGGGTCTTTTAAAATTGAAGCAATAATTGATATAATATAACCTAAAAACGTCAATAAAGTCAATTTTACAAATGGAATGACCATCAATTAAGGATGAAGTATAATAAATCTTTTCAACGATATTGAAAGTAGTTTTCGGAATGTAATTGATTAGGATATCAATTCTCGCACCGATACCGACTTGAACGATGATCTTGATAGGTCTGACACTTGCCACAATGTGCCCCGTAAATGAAAATTAATAAAAATTCAGCCAACACCAAATAAAAGTATTTTACAATTGGGCATGACCCCCAGACCTTTCCACTTAATCCATTCCACTCTCAAAGGGTAAATAGCAGTTTGGAAGAGTCAACGCTCCGAATGGAAATCTCGCCAGTGTGCCGACGCCCGGGGCCAACCCCGACCTCGCGAGAGGTGCCGAAACAAAGACTGTATACTTGACATTGATACGTGATTATATTTCGTATGTTTGTAAATTACTCTCTTTGAGATGCTGGGAATGGATCTTTGTATTATACAAGGTGTTAGAACTCGCCGTCATCGCCCATATAAGTGTGTCACGGTATAAGCCTGTGTATATCCGGTTACAACAGGCCGGCATAATTGTGTCGACTGTCGAGGGGTAATCATATCTTGTTAGTCGACATTCCATTGGACCCCAGTCCGCTTACCATCAGGTGCAGAAGGGTTACAATGCCGGGCACATATAAAAACTGTAAATAAATAACCAAAAACGAAAAACATAATGGTATAATCGTGAGCAAGTAACCGTCCTTTAGGAGGTGGGGATTTGAAAAACATTTTTTTGAATTTCCGCTTAAATCACCAGTCGCTTTTTCTATGTCAATTGATAGCACTAAATCAAGAATAAATTTCCCACCAGCTATAGCTAACTATAGATTCATGTCTCGATTGTCACCACAATTACGCGGACATGCCTACAACCTAGTCTTCATATATCACTAAAGGACACAATATGAGACGGAGGGAACACTGTCTGTCAATTATCATTAAAAAATCGTGGTCGGGAACTGAACCCTATACCTTCCGCAACACTACACCAGCAGGTAAAGCATGGTAATATCGTAGTTATAAGGGGTCAGATTTCGCGTGCATGCATTATTCATGGAGCAAAGTTGCTGCTCAGTCTACGAGTCAAGGTTGCCAGATGCATTAAATCCGGGAATCATCCCGGTTTGTTTCTGATCCCATAATTGTTTTCAGAATTCCAGAATTTTCATTATTATTAGATTCAATTTACATACTACAGAGGTTCTAGAATCAATAAATCTAGTCGAAGTTATAATTATAAGCCAAAACAGCGCTGAAATTTGTGGTATTCTTATTTATTTATTTAAGGACCTCCAACGAGGGATACTCGTCATATAATAAAAACAATGTCGTAGCATTTTTACAATTAACAATGCGACATGCCTCTTCTATTATAGAAGACCACAGCATGCAAATTTATATTATATAAATATTATCATTTTTAATTATTTGAATCTCATTCAACAGCTAACTATTCTACATCATTTCGTTAATTAATGCGGTTTCTTGTCTCTAAAACAATACCACCATCTATTGCGACATTCTAAACCCAGCCAAAAAAAAAAATATAGTTTTGGCAAAATGGCCCCCACTGTACCCGATGGTAAGTGGAAGGTAAAATGGAAATAGTGTTAACTGATGATAGTGGTGTCTAGATACAGTATCGATTGACGAAATGATTATTCCTCCCTAGTTAATACAATATTCCTGTTTAAGAGACTTACCACGACTTTGCATAGGGTTTTTTTTATACAGACCTAATAGTAATGCTACTGTACGTAAAAGTAAGTGTCGACTGACGAGAGTTTACCCCTTGGCAGTCGACACAGTTATGCCGGCCTGGTTGAAACTGAATATACGCTACTGATCTTGAAATACGACCCAGTTACGTATGCCAATATCGCGAGTTTTATATCGTATAGTAGTTGCCCAGCAGCAACGATTACATTAATGTCTGTGACTAAAAGGTATATTTATTGAATTGAATTGAATTTGCTTTGAATAACGAGCGAGCTTGCCGTTCACCTGATGGTAAGCGACACGACCACCCATAAACAGTAGAAACACCATCCAACACCTTCAATTATAAAGTATTGTTTGGTATTCCACTGCGCTCGCCATCCAAGACATGAGATGTTAAGTCTTATTATGTCCAGTAGTTACACGGGCTATAATTTCCTTCAAACCGGAACACAATAGTCACTAAACACTGCTGCTTGGCGGTAGAAATAGACACTGCGGTGGTACCTACCCAGGCGGACTCTTACATATGAGAGACCTACGACCAGCAAATATTTCCAGGAAATAGGCATCAATAAGCCTTTATCTAGCAACCCAGCCAGCGTACTAACACAGTATATCGTAACTTGGTGTTTGCTCGAACTTTCATATGATGTGCACTTATTTTCAGTTTATATTGCAGGAAACGGGTCTCTGTTGGACGAGATTTATCTGTATGCAGAACCATGATTTGATTTTAGACCGCAGCATTGAGTTAGAACTATTGTCTGACAGAAAAATGTTGTTGTATGATAGCTTAGATATTTCGCAATAATTGGATGACTGGAAAATTATTTTCCCATTATTTTCTGGGTGAAACAGAAGTAAATAGAACAGCAATGGTACTCTTATCTGATTGATAAATGCTTCCGTAGAATTGCAGACGTGATCATGCTTTAAACAATATTTGATCAGTCTATCTGTGTGCTCATAAGACTTAGTTTCAGCACTACTCATCCTCGCATCCCTATTGACCTCATTTTAACAACTATTCTAACATCTATTTTCTACATTGAAATAAAACTATTGTTAGAGAATTTATTGCGGTTTTTTATATTATCATTTTCTCCCGAGGCTTCGAAGACCGAAGCCATTGAAAATAAAAAAAAAAACATTGTCCAAAATTCGCATACACATAAGAAATCATTATCTATTTTCTGGATACTTTAACTTCCAGTCTACTGGCATCTACTCGCTTGCACCTTCAACAAAATTTAATCTACCAAATAAGATTTCCCTCAAATCCGATCTCACAAACTCACCTAGGACAAGCAAATTCCGACATAACCTTCCAAAAGCTATAAAACGATAGACAGAAATCAACGGAACAAAACCGCTATAACTCTAAGAGAATAATATAATAAGATGTTATGATACAAAGCCGACGCAATCGGCTACAATAAAACGCCAGTATCAATAATACTTAAGCTGGTGAGATATTACCCAAGGATATCGGAGCCCCTACTAGGGTATTCGACTTGGAAACAGCAGTGAGGAAACTTCGACACACACTCTCGCGACTTTAGTCCCCGAAGGGTAGGCAAATGTGTACCTGGTGCGTCTACGTTTCGCCATGCGTATTCCGTCATCACTTTGGCCGACCCGGGAATTGAACACGAACTACTACAGTCGTGTTGCAATACAACTACGCCACCAAGGCAGTCGAAACTTCGAAGTAAATATGTCAAAAATTGTCATTTTACTTCTTTCTT
This sequence comes from Manduca sexta, assembly GCF_014839805.1. Lineage (NCBI taxonomy): Eukaryota > Metazoa > Arthropoda > Insecta > Lepidoptera > Sphingidae > Manduca > Manduca sexta. The sequence goes on from NC_051129.1 coordinate 425,358, forward strand.
CCTACATTAAAATTGAATATTATGTCTTTAGCTTCATTCCAAATAAAGTTATTTATATTATTAAAAATATTATTGTAATCGATACTTATATCACTATACTTTTTAATGTTGGTTAATATTGTTTAGTCTTCGCATCTTTTTAATTAGCTAATATTAGCATTAAAATAATTGTTGGGGTATCAACAAAAAAACTTCAAAACAATATTATTTTTAACGGTCACTAACTCTTATTGATTCTACCCATGTAACAGCCGAAATGCCATTCAATCCAACGCACGCCATTTGTAAGGAATGTAACAATTTAATTCAATTTTAACAAAAAAATCCAAGAGATAAGTACAAAAATCGTTTAAAAAAAACAGCCAATAGTAACGGAATCTGCATACCTATATAAAAACTCGCGGAGACGCGGTCTGAGGCGCTCCTCGTTAATGGGATATTGAGATCTACGTCGTTTGGAAGAACGTACCTGCAACAAGGATGGATTTATTAGTATTCTATAACGTATCAATAATATTACATTATGCTTTATGAAGTATCGGTATATCTAATTACACAGATTTTAGAATGTATATATTTCTTATATTTCTATATAATTGGCTTGGATATAATGTTAATCCAGGCTTTAAAATAATAAAAGCTATTGTTACGCGCCGCTATCCTAGCCGATGACATCGGGCATTTCAGGTTGGCAGAAGAGAAGATATGTAACGCGGCGACTATTCTATTATTCTCTCTGGTTGGACGGTTGGACGTTGTCAAAAAAATGTCTAAAATTGTATTCTGTAATTATTTTGCTAATATAATGTTTACTGTAAAAAGAGCGTTTAACACTATATTTGGTGGTCTATATATATGTTACTCCAGAGTTTAACATAATATAAGCTATTTTTATCTTAGAATATCTATAATTCCATTAGTAATTTTAGTTTGAAAATATCTTTAACCGGGAGGAGAGGAGGGGGAGGGTAAGTAAAATCCAGTATTAATTTATAATTTAGAAAGACAATTCTCTACGAAAAAAATAGTAAATGTCACGCGCCAGCAGAAAATTTGTCAAAATGATCCTGTATAAGGAAATGTACGACTGCCCAAACACGATAGTATTATTTATTAGCAACACATGGGTACACAAAAACGTCAATCTGGATGAAGAGGATTACATATTGTAAACCGGCACCTGGAATGTTTTTACCGTTCATTTTCCAGAGGTAGGACTCTTAAGGATCTATACTGCTGCTGACGTGTTACAGATTACGATGCTAATGTCTCGGGGTAAAACAAAGGCTCCGACGCCCTTTTTATTCGTGACTTACAAACAGACGTATGCCTTAGATTTACTCTGGAACATTCTTCTTCGTAGTTATACTTTTGACAGAGTGATCATGTTTGGACTGTTTAGAAAGCTGCCGTTTTCGCGTCGCCATATATCTCGATGTTTGGCGGAGTGGAAGCATTCGTTTATAGAAGAATGTCATGGATTTGACTTGGTCTGTCCAACGAGTAGGGCGTGTCCACGGGTTATTTGCCTTCTACTTTTGCTTGAACATTACTCTGGAACATTAGTGTAGTGGAATGTCTATTTCTGCCGCTAAGCAGCAGTGTGTTGTTGCTGGTGTGTTCCGGTTTGAAGGAAGTTGTAGTCCGTATAAATACTGGACATAGTGAGACTTAACATATGTCTCAGGATAGCAAGCGCAGTGGAGTACCAAACAATACTTTGTTATTCAAGGTGTTGGATGGTATTTCTACTGTCTATGAGCGGTGCTATCGCTTATCAGGCGAACGGCACGCTTGTCTCGTCTTATATTTCCCGAAACGTAACTCTGAATAAGTTGTTACGGCTTGCTAAAATGTTTTTAAAATAGAGAGACGAGACACAGCATACTGGATAGCCATTCCCTTAAAGAATTTATCCAATTAGTACCACTAAAGAGATTAACACTGTTTTAATTGCTCAACTAGCGGATTAAATTGATTTCTAGCAAACCAAATGCATAAATTAAATTAAGCTATAGCAAACGGGATCGGAATAGTGTTTGCTAAAGTATTGGAATGATACTTAATATCGATAGCGAAAAGTATCGATAGTTTGATAATTACTAAGACTAAAATGTATCGATATTATAGTTCGATAAATAATTTTACAAGGTATAAGAGAATTTAAAATGTTATATGCAATAAAAAATACCAAAGCATCCTAATAGCTCCAATCAACACATATTTACTGAAGTTATTAGCACGCCAGCCGGTCGTTGAACTTTTATTTTTAAAAAAATTACCACATTGAATAGCTCAGTAGTATATCACTTATTTTTTCCTTTATGTTTCTATTTTTAAGTAAGCTCCAAATATCGATAAATTTACTCTTAAACATAACGTATCGCGGTATACGATTTACGGAAATAAAATACGTATATATTTTTCTTTGAACATTCGCAAATACATAATTATATTTAAGTTTATTTATTTTAAATCGAATATACGTTTATATTACAGGTACACCAAAAGGTTTATTAAAGATATTGGATTTCAATAATGTGTTGGCATTAATACCTGTTGATCGGACATGATCATTTAGTATCGATACGAGAATGCTGCAAACACTAGATGTCATCCTATCAATCAATGTGCGGCGGATTTTATTGCTCCTAACTCCTAACTGCACACCAATTCTAACTAGTTTTCTGACGTCACTTGCAAATTTTGGTCGTTTTTGGTAACCATTGATAAATTTAATTGATAGTAAATTGTTGATTGGTTATAAAATTAATAGTCCAAGGAATTTGGTAGTCAAAAAACTCAGTTTTTTTTATTAGTCTATACATTTGAAAGATTTTTTGTACCAAAATAATTTGTTTCTGAATTCTGACGCATTTAATAAAAATAGGAAATTGTAGGTATTGTCAATATTTGGAAGGAATGTACTTTGTCTACATTACTAAAATTATAAATTCAAAAGGATATTCAATAGATGGTATGGATGGAACAAAGCACATAAACCACATGTTAAATTAACATATTATATGTTCTTTCGAAAGATATATATGAAACTTGCATCAAAACATAAACTTAACCATCAACTCAATTTTAAATCGCTCTCATGGCTGCACAAACGAATCACAGACAATACAGACTCATGAAACAAAACACTAAAAAACCGAACGGTCCAAAAGGACTAAAGGGGGGTAATGTCCCCCACGTATCGGCGAGCGGCGCGGCGTGTCGCCACGATCGATCTAAAGCGTAGGGTACACAACCGAGCGGGGACCGGGCCGAGACAGGACCTAATGCGGGCAGAATATCGAGACAAATATACAGGATCATTTTGATATTACGTTACTAATTTCAACCACACGGTTATCTTCTAGAAAATAACACATTACAACTCGAACCATAGATACAAAGTAAAAAACTGTAAAATACATACATTCGTTAGTCACAGATGAATTTTGGCAGTAGTCAAGGCAAGTATTTGATATCATTTATTATGCAATGTCAAAATGACCCAGTATAAACATGAGCATTATTCTCACACATCAGTATGTATCTTATGTATAAATCAAGCTTATTATGTAGCACACCCTTGCTGTATCATCTATACTGTCAAGCAGGCAAATACATTTTTCAAGTTAAGAAATGCACTCGTTCGTAATTTTATGGACTAAGATTCATTACAGTTTTTAATTAGAAAATAAGGAATTTCTCTTCTTCAGTTACATAAAAATCCCACCTACTTCAATGGAGTTATTGTCAGTTTTCATCCCCTGTTGATACAAAACGACATGGCCCTGTTCCTACCCAGGATTCGTCCGTGTAGCCAAGCCTTAAACAGCCAATAGTATTTCCTCGGGCCTCTTTCCGAATGGATCGGCGAGGAAACTCCGGATTAGAAATAAACTAAGCGTCGGTGTTTTGGTCCTTTTCAGGTGTTTGATTGGTTGTTTTGTTACGTACGGACGGGTTTATGGGATTTTATTAAACTGTGGATGTTATAGGATTTTAACACTTAAACAACTTTGCCCTTCTAAAAAACCAACCAGCTTGGTTGGTTTTTTAGAAATTGTCAGTTTTATAACCATCGTTTACTCACGGCACCACAATATGTGCCTTAATATTTTAATTTTCTCGTAACTTTTCAAAGACTCCACAATCTTCACGATCATGGGCGGACTGACGTGGTCATCCGCAAATCAGTTACAACATATACCTACATTTTACATTTATACTCAGACATTTATACGACATTTTAAAAATGTTTACTGCTTACGGTCCAATCTACGCAGAATGAGCTCAGTGTCTTGATTCGACATTCGCGTTATAAGAAATCATTATATTGTGTCTATTTCTAGATCATTTTAATAAATATAAGATTATTTGACCGATCAAGTAATGTAGCTTTATAACAGTAAAGGTTATATAATCGGTTTTAATAATATCGAAGATTAATTTATACACAATCACTTTATATTTTATACTTTATACAAATACATCTTTAAACATAAAGGTCAATTAATTGAATTTTTATGGACTTTACTATAGCAGTGCCAAATTGTGCGAACATAATGGAGCGCTTACTTTCTACATGACTGGTAGCCATCATGCTTACCTGGTTAATAGCGAGTCGTGATGAGCTTAAAGTTAAATTCAGCGGTCGACAGTTCCTTCGTTTAACCCTTTCATTAACTACGGTATTTAACAGAAGCGGTGAAAACGCCAATGAAACTTGCTTTAAAATTCTGTGCACCATGCTTTATGTGAATAGAAGGATAGATTTAACAATTAAAATTACCCACTGCTGACACAGGCCTCCTGGTTTAATGGCCTTAATTTGAACTTTATGTTGGCATATGTGTTGGTACGCATATGAAGAACTCTCAGTAATGCAATGGTATATTTCTATTAATTCATTTCAAAAAGCGGTGTCGAACTCGCGACCTCAGTCTGCCCGTTCCACAGCCACTAAGCTTTAGCTTCTGCAAACACAGGACATTTTTCTATCACAATGTTTTAAATTCGAACGTATCTAAAAAATAAAAGTTTACCAAACGAACCGACCGCGGCAACAAGAATAAATACCAAGTTCGAACACCGGCAGTCGATTGAAAATACGACGCTCTGAAAAACACAATTTTTCCACAATTCCATAGACTATTTTTTACTCCTGACTGTGGATGGGTGCGTCATGGGTGGGTAGGAAAAACCAAATAATATGTTTCTCAAAAGTGATATAACTTTTTATTGGCGAACGATAATTTAGGATTACGCCAAAGATTGACCTCTAGTATAAAAACATTAATATAATTTTAGGTATTGCTCGCGGCTTTACCCGTATAAAAAGCCTTTATAACTACAAAAATCCCTAAAATACTATTATAGCGATCCATAGCATCATCTATACGGCGCTAGCGCCATCGATTTCAAGAATCCAAATAAAATGCCATAATTTCGCATGAGGGGAAATTACCAGAATAAAAAGTAGTGTACGTGTTAATCCAAAACATGGTCTTTCCGTGTGCCAAATTTCATCCAAATATGTTCAGCTGTTTCTACATTTACTTTTAACAAACGTTTCAACATTTTCACAAACTTTAACATTTATATTTGTTAGATTAGATAAGATCAGTTTAGACTTGAAATGTATTTCAATATAATTTATACATGACCAGAATATTTCTCTATCATAAATTCAAACTATTTCATAAAGTAACGCAAACATAGACAACTCATCTATTTTTTATTCTTTACGGACGGAAAAAATCCCGCGGAATCCCGTAAGCCTGGCGAACGTACCAACAGTCATTGTTACTGTAACTGGGCGGTCATTTAACTTGTAAATTTACCTCTCACCGAGTAATTACGAACAAGTTGAGACTTTCTTTAATCAACAAATTCGCTCTTTAATTGCATTCGGGAACTATACGGCAGGAATTTGGACTTCAGCGGGAGGCTGCGGTCCTTTTTGTAAGCGTTTTAGCTTGGATTTTTGTCGGACTTTTAAAACCACTGGACCAAAGGCGCGATACGTAAAATCTTTTTTCGTTACTGAATATTTATAAGGCTTGAATATTTAGATTTACAAAATTCCGACTTTTATTCGGGCCATGTGACTGTGATTTAATGTTAAATAAATACAGGAAAGCACGAATATAATATAGATCATTAATGATTGTGGTCTACCTAAAAAATAGCTGAACAAATTCAATACTTCAAATCGCCTATTCACGTTTAGTTTAATTGAAACATTTGTTTTCTATGTGTGAAGTAAATCCCTTTTATATTTTTGTTGCACAAATCAGAAAGAATTTTCAATATGAACAAACGCTCTTTAAATATAAGTAACTATCTAATATTTAAGAATAGAGGTCGTCTACATACGAGATGGGAGGACGATCTAAAACACGCTGCCGGAAACCATCGGAAAAGGGCAGCGTATGGTAGAACCCAATGAAAAGCGTTAGAGTAGGCCTAAGCTAAGGGGCAGGCGGAACTGCTAGATATTTTATAATACCTAAAGTTTACACGTTCTAAAAATAGTTCAGGATAAATGGGCTCATTATTATAATATTTAAGGATGCTAGAAGCATATTCTACTCCCGGTCTATTAATACCTAAGAGTGAAGTCGGTCTCGCAACACACTATTAAATTTCATCGCCTCAGTTCCTGCACAACTACGTCTTCGTTTTTCAGCTGGGAAATTTAAATGCGGCTGCATTTAGGATGTAGTTTTGGTTACGAAGGTTGAGGATTTGATTATGGGTCAGGGAAAACAGTTTTAGTACGTATTCAAAACGTGGTTTGTCAATTACTCGCTATAGAAAATTTCAAGTGTCCTGATAAAAGACTTAGAAGATGAGTATTTTTAGCATGGATTAGTAAATAGCTCGGATACCTGATGGTAAGCCGCCATTGCTCATAATATCTTTCGACGCCGAAAAAACTATGGTTTTGTAACTTAAAAATTGTAATTTCACTTTTGTCCAAAAACCTCACTAACCTCACAAAACGTAGCAGCACATCTTCATATCTATTAAATACGTTATTACAACAGTCGATGCTATACAAACTGACTACGAGAACATTCCAAAGTAAACACAAAGATTATTACAAACACTAGCAATCATAAAAAGCTTACGCATTAATCAGCGTGACAATGACGTCACGTCGCAAAGCGATAAATAAAGCACAACTTTAGGGTTCCGGGCGACAGTTGAAGGCTTGACAACAGAACCCATTCGCAGTCTTCCCGATGGTGTTACAAAAACGAATCTTTAACTGGAAGAAAAGCCATAAAAAATAATAAAGACGCACCTTTTAATAAGCATACTTAGTATGTAAAATTACAGTTCCTTTATTTTATAAGGAGTAGACAAAATGACTGCACCATAAGTGGAATAGGGTCCAGACAATTTAGACTAACGAGAGATGATTACCAGTCAACACAATTATGTCGGCCTGTTTGAACTTTCTGCATCGCATTTACTGCACGAAGTAGCTTCAAGCATGTCGGAGGCTTATTTAAATACATGTGTAGTGCTAATAGTGGAGGTTCTTCATCGGCTTCCAACCGAAGTTAGCTTGTTAGCTTTTAGTTTTTCACTGTTGCCTTTGGCACCCGTGTCATCCCAAAACGGCCTAGCGGAAGATCAGCGCTGTTTTTTTTTATCAGCATATGTTGACCTGGGGACGCTTTTGTGACGAGCAAATAGATTTAAGTATTTTTGTAATTTTGCTTGTTACAAATAAATATTTCCTTTCTTTCTTTCAAGATTTCTTTATCCATTTTCAATAAATTATCCCAACCGCTTTTCCGATCTATCTCAAAGGACCAATCAAAACAAAGCTTTTTGGACATGCGTACAAAGATTTATTTTGATTGGTTCATTTTTGGAATTGGATTGAAGATTGAGATTGGGATCGATAATTGAAAACGATTATGTATGGATAGAAAAACCGACATTATGTCTCATCTCTTTTTAAAATTCGTAAAGGAGACATTAAAAACTGATTAAAGACAGACTATCCCATAATCTTCGGCCTCGGTACAATAAATCAATGTCCATCCCTGCCCAAACTACCCAAACTCTGCAGGTCTGGGTATAACTTGAAGACACCTGGTACCGGACTTGATTAGGGTCCATCTTGGATCGCTTCGCAATTAACTTAGTTTAAAGGGTTTAAACTAATGGCTACTTAAATAGTAAGTTTGGAAGTTCAGCTTAATATGTGGTTCGGGTAACCGATTAGTATTAAGTTTTTGGTTACTTAGAATAATGTGGTCTCCTATAATGCCCGTCACACTTAATTGTGAAAATGTTACATCATTGTTTTATTATATGTCGTGTATCCTTGGTTGAAGGTCCATAAATAAAATCATTGCAGGTAATTTTAGAGTATTAAGAATCGTACAGTTTTACCTATATTATGTAACTCCCTAAAATACTACAACGCCAGTGCCAAGTATTTTAAAAATCAGATTAAAAAATTATTTTCTATGGCAGTAATTTACAGGGTAATATAAAGTATGTGTTAATCCAGTACGTCGTCTACCCGTGTCCGAAAAATCATCCAAATCCGTTCAGTTTTTTCTGCGTTTACAATAAACGTCTAAAGCTTTTTACATACTTTCGCATTTTTAGTATTACTAAGAAGTAAGACAAAATATTGTCTATCAAGACAATCAGTCAAAAAATACTCATATCATCACAGAAACAAATTAAAAACAGACAATAGATAACCATAACGATTAGATAAAAACATCTCATATAAAACTTCAATTATTTTTAAGTCAGTTAAACCCTGAAACCCCTTTCCGCCAGGAGCCGAACCTACGCACTCAAGCAACTGTTACACAACTTGCAAAGCTGCCTAAACCTCTCAAACTTACAAAAAGAGGTTCGAGAAAGTCAACTATTGTAACTTAGTAAGGCCCTACTAAGTTTGTGAGACAAAAACCCTTACAATCGTACTTAGTACTTACCGTACTTGAGTAACTTGGCGGCTTGATGAAAGGGAACTTTGTGTGGTCAACTTGAAGTTTGTACAACGTATATCCCTCTGTATATTGTTAAGGAAAGTATTCTGAATGATTTTAGTTGTAACCATTATTACTTTTCTATACAAATAAACTAGTCCAAGTCCCTCTAAAGATGCTAAGCGCCATTGTTATTCGTCATCAATTTAGTCAAACGTAACTTTGAATTATAAGGCCTAGATTACATCACACGGAGATATCTTAATTTATAGTACGTTACTTATGATGTTTGTTAGAAATTAACTCGGAAACAGCTGAAAGAATGCAAATTAAATTTGGCAAACGGATAGATGATGTTCTGGATTATTACATAAGCCTATAAATTTATCCCGGTAACTTGCTCCCGTAGGAAATATTTGAATTGTTAATCTGATTTTTTTTAATAGATCACGCTGGCGTCATCCCCATAGCGTTATACATCAGTACAGTGATTAAGGAAACTTCTTTCACACGGACGAAGCCGCAAGCAATATCTGGTTAATCATAATTTTAATAATAGCTAGCTCCACGGAGTCCAATACCTTCAAACCCGGGCACGCAGAAGTTGCCGACAGATTATTTATTTCCTCTGACATTATTATCACTCAACTCGATAGGACCAAACACTGCGCAACTACAGACGCTGTACCCGGGTTCTTTTCGCATACAAGATATACTTTCAAAATTTACTAAAAACAGTGTAATTACGCCTTCACCCGAGTATAAACTCACAAATCCGGCCTAACACACAATTCTCGTTAACCCGGACCGCGTCAGAAAGTCGGCTAATGCCGGAGCGACCGCAGCCGGCCTTCCCGATGAGTCGGGCGGTCGCGCCGCGATTTGTCAAGTGCTCGTGCGGTCGCCGGTTCTTCGATACGGGAATTTAATCAACTATTATACGGGATTGTGGTTTGGGTGAATTACGCCGTGATTGGGAAGTTTCCAGACTTTTTAATTGGAATTTTAGTTTTTTAATCCTTTGTGTTAGACGTTTTGCTGCGCGTCAGATCGATGACTTGGGCATGAGTAGGGGATGGATACCGACACAATATGCTACCCGTTATATGCAGCATTTTCTAGAGACTTCTATTTTAGTAAAGAATACGAGTGCTGGCAGACATTTCCTCAGATAGTATGTTAAATATAAAACCCATCGACATATATATACCACGTACTAGATTTGACGTTCCGAACATTCACTGTGTTCAACTGAATTGAACTGCAATCCATTCAAATTGACTTTAGTATGGTCAATATTGACAGCTTGTTGTTGTGTACTGAGTGGCGCTCATAATAAAAGAACTCGAGTCTAAGTGTAAACTTGGATTTGAATAAAAAATATTAATCAAATAAATAAAATTATTTGTTGTTCAAGTGAATAAATAGGTTATAACAGTGATGTTTTGGTTGCCATTATAGTTCAGATTTTGGACAAATAGTTTATATGGACGTTCGTGTCTATAGAATATACGTTAATGATAAACCCCACTAAACCTAGTAACCTTACTGTCAATTATGAGTGCATCAACCTCACTGACGTAATTTATCACAACTAAAGCGTCATTCATTCTTTATAAAAGGCTTGACTAAAAAGGATGCGGCTTTGTATACATATCAGTAGACAGAAAGCGGTGGAAGCAATTAAAATTTCTTTTAAAACACACGACTGAATAGTGAGATAACTTATTTTTGCACAGAAAGGACTTTGTGAATGAATTAATATAAAAACAACTTTTCAATGACGCAATAAACAAAACTGATGTCTGATGGAAAGCACCCCGACTGGACATTAACCGTAGTAACACAGTTTTTATTGACAAAGAACTGAGTAGCAATATATAAATCTTCCCATGTATAGCATGACCAGAAAAGACCTCTCAATGTTGCGGTAAAAACTGAAATTAATTTCTTGAACGTAACTTTAAAACAATAAAGCAAAATTGGTGCCTCCAAAGCAAGTTTTTTATTTTACTGGTCGGGCTATTTAGTCCAGTATATACATTTGAATCAGATGATCACATAAGCTAGTAGTCACACTGAAAATATCAAACATAACAATACGTAGTTCTTAGAAAGATGGGTTTGTTACCAAAAATGCGTCGTTTCTCTCCGTCACAAAATTTATATGCCCTAATAATGCAAATAACTTTTCTACTATCAAGCAGCTATGTATGCACTGTTGTGTTCCTAATGAAAGAAATTGTAGCCAGCGTAATTTCTTGGCATTATGAGTGTTAATTCTTGTATAAGGGTGACGAGCGTTGTGGTATGCCTCGCCGTACACATTCAAAGTTCTGTATGTTGCTACTGTTTATGGACGGTATTGTCGGTTACCAGCAGGCGAGCGGCATGCTCGTCTCGTATTACAAACAAAAATCATGTTCAAATTGTTCAATATTCATATTTCTTATTTTTTATTGTGAATCTATTTCGTGATAATAACCTCTTGATTTTGCAAATGCACCTTCGTCTTAAAGCCTACTTAATCAGTTGCTCGAGTTTACTTTGATAAATCCAACTGACGAAATACATTCTCCACTCAATCCCTAGTATAAATCAGTTTCATTACCTAGAATTCAACCACAAAGATCTGTTTACTTTTTGATAAAGCGAAATTAGCGCATGCATACACACAGGAAAACACGCCTAATTGCTCACAATATAAAACCTACATTCCCAAACCATTGTGTTCTGAAAACAAACGTTTCATAAACGCTGAAAACAAGTCGTATTAACTGTTTCAGGAAATATTATTTCGAGGTAACGATTTTAACTTGCAGTGGATTTTCTTGTTTTTTCGGTGAACTAGTTTGAAAATAAGTACAGTATAATTTATTAACTGTAGTAATATTTTGTTAGCAACAAGTTATAACCCACTGAGGGATGGTTCAAATCTATATGCAAAACTAACGAAATACTACATTAATTTTGCACATTAAGGCCTTGTTTACAAATATTTCAATCACATTGAAAGCAAGCTATTTCACAGATTTCATCACGGTTTTTTATAATATAGTTTTCTCCAGACGTTTCGAAGACTTTGCGGCCTTCCTGGTCACGGGGCAAACAAATCCCCGGAAACACGGAGAATTATAATATAATAACTGTAAAAATCCGTAAAATACTTTTATTGCAATGTCTAACATTCGCGTAAGCATAAGAAATCATTTCAATCACAATTAACTTAATAGATTGTGCCGTAGTTATTTAACGTAATAAAGAAAGTAAAAACGACTGACAGTAAATTTGAAGTCTGATTGCCTATATTAAATCTGGCGGCAAAAGTCGGTCAGAGATTAACTAGGCGAGGTGTGAAGCGCGACGAATGGAGTCGTATGCTCGTAATTCAATTATACTATAGGAGAAACTATACTCGGCCTAGACGTACAGGTGAACTATATTCATAACTCAGTTCAGGGACAACTCCAAAGATAGGTAGAATTGTGAGTACATTGGAGATGTTTTAATTCGAAATTTAGAGATATTGCGATATCGGCGTAGTGTACAAATATTTTTTCTGGCAAATCAAAAATTCTCAAAACTTAAATTCAACAATATCAATATGAATCATAATATTAGTGTTTCGGTCGCTTACCGAATCACCAATAAAACTTAAAGCCAAATAATATGCAAATAAATTAATTTAAATAATATACTAGGAAATATAAGAAATAAATAAAGTACTTTCATAAATAAAAATTAAGCAAACTGCAACTTAAAATTCCACTTACAACCCTACAATGCGCGCGGTTCTAAAGTACCCCAATAAACTGTGATTTTGCATTCTATAACAAACTGCACAAAAGACGTTTAAAGTCGGAACTCGACTGAAATTAAAATTTACTACCTTATACATTGTAGATTTTTCCAAGTTACCAGACTAACTACAATTAACTGGCACCGTTTGCGCCATTTTGAAAATGATGGCATTGTAATGGGAGGAATAGTAGGATTTTAAATTGTTTTAAGTATGATGGGTGAATGTATTTTGTTCCACTTTATAAAGAATGTACTACATACGTTAGGTATGTTGAGCCTTCGGTCTACAATTAATGAGACGGATCAGTACGATTCTGGGGAGCGAGTGACGTCACCTCTTCCCTGCACACACCATCAGGAGCAGTGTTATCAGTGGCGCAAAAAGCCTTCCATTTTTTTTTGTTTTTTACCGAGGCAATATCTACATTACAAAATTCAGCGTCGGTGTTAATAAATTAAATTTAAATACTGATTTAAAAATTCCTAATCCACTTTACTGAAATAAATTGGAATACATTGCAAGCATTGAAAGCATTTCTCACCCCTTTATAACCGAATATAGCTGGACAAATCCACAATATATTGCACCAACATTTATTCAAACACATGAAATTCAGAAAAAGGAGCCGACGAATAAATCCCACTTCACTGGCACATTCAAAGCCTAACTTTCTGAGTGCATACAACTTATACGACGGATTCCCTATCGAAAATGCACTCTATCCGTCAAAGAATAAAGTTAAAAATGCGTTTTCAAGTTACCTCCGTTTCTAAGTACAGCGTCGCCCAAAAGGCTGTCTACTTAAAATACGAAACACGCTCTTTATAAATGCAAGAAAATAATGTTGTATATTGGGTACACAATATTGCTACTCTAATGGAAACTGTCCCGTTGTAGGGTTAAGTAGATGGCAAATGTTGTCTTCAATAGATTTAAATACATTTAATGAATATCCTGTGAAAATGTCCGTAATATATTCAAAAGATAAAGCCTTGTAAATATCATACACACATCATCTCAAGTCTGCCTTTGGGACTAAAAGGAATTAAACCTCTGTCCATCCAGGTCTTTCCCTTTTCGCCATGTGTTTCGTCCCCTTACCTTCTGGGTGAGCCATTAACTATATCGAGCACAAATTCCAGACTCCAAACTGATACTGACGACGTATCGGCGTTTGTAATACGACTCCGTTAGCAATTTGGTACCGAATGGGTATGAGAGGCTAATAAAAGTAAATAACACACCTGATGGTAAATTTATCGTACTTTCCATTAAAACTGGTAATATCATCACAATTTTTGAAAAATAAGAATAAGATTTTAGTAAAATGCGGTCACAACAACCCGTTTAGACAAAAGTAATAATACTAAAAGCCTAGCAGACTAAACGCGTGCAACGGGTATCGTAAACTACACAGCGAGTATGTTGCGGGTGAAATGCCTGTTTCAACCATAGTTTGTTACTCGTTGAATATAGGTAAAGTTTGGTTATATTGGTTTGATGTTATTTATTATCTACACGATTATCAATAGCATTATTTTATGTATTTGTCAATTTATTTATGAAGTTTATAGAAATAGAAAATACTCACCAAAAATAATTAATGTATTAGGAAATGTGAAACGTACCTGCAATGAAAAAAATATTGTTAACCCAACAGTCTACAGTCCAGATAGTTAACAATCACAATGCACGTGTCCTTAGGGAAGCATACACCAACAATTATTCTCAGAGTGCTCCAAAGTATTCTCGTCCCATGGAATTCCTCCCTCATTACAATATGGACCTAGTCCATTACGGTATTAAGCAGAAATGTCATCTCTACGAGGTATCACAAACTAGTAAGTAGATAAATATATTCTCAGTCATATTCTCTAGAGTCTAGAATTTAGTTTATCGAAACAAGCTGCTTCTATTTTCAAACTATCCAACAGCAAACTACGTTTCGCGGATCAAATCCCGTTTTCACAATCCATTCTGATTTCAAATCTAGCCAATGTATCGCGCGAACCGGCCAATCCGAAGAACTGCATGAAACTGGTAATTCCACATCAGTTTCCATTGGCTACAATTTAAATCTCTGGAGTAATCCGATTAACCGGTAAAGTGGGCGACAATAGCCAGCGATTAGCGCGTACCGGCCATTACAATCGGCAGACTCTCCGGTAATGCCGGTGGAGCATTTGCATTGAATTGTGTTGCATTTAGAGGGTTAATTGGACGGAAAACGACGGATTGTTTAGTAAATGTGATTTTAGATTAATTGCTCGTACGGAATCAAAGGGTTGAGGCTGTCAGGACAAATAATTGGCACTGTTGAATTGACTGATTAGTGATGTTTTCTCCTGTTACATGACAAGTAGTGTCACGTGACCTGATGGTACATGCAGTCAACAAGAGAATTTGTTTTCATCGAGCGAAAAAAGATTTCCTTGTTAGTCTTAATGTTCACCAGTTGTACATAAATTGTGACAATGATTTTCATCATAAAATGTGCCTAGCTCACCACCCAACTGCACAAAATACATCCTTATAGCACCATCATAATATTCAGTTTGATGCATTTAAGATGAAACTAGTTACGTATTCCATAGCACAAATGCTCCGAAAATGCATTTTATGTATTTATACAGACCGGTGCTAGGTTCTAAAAGCATGTAGAACCTCTGAAAGCTTTGAGAAAGTCATCTCAAGGGTTTTAGTTAAAGTGTCGGCTGGACGAACCACCCAAAATTCGAATTACAAAGCACTGGCACCAGCTTCTCTCGTGATGCTAGTTACATATTGTCCAGTAAGACAATTTACCATGTCTACAATATGGCTTAATTTCAAATTAAGAAGTCTAATAAGGACACATGAATAGATAAACAAATTTAAAATAATATAATTTGAGACACAGATAAGTCCATTTATGTCTATTTATCCCTATAAGGTTCGGCAAAGGCGCAAATAATGTACTCAGACTAGCTTTTTGTTCAAGCCTATCAGCATATCGAGCAGTAGTTCCAATCTCGGGCAATTTAGGTGTATATTTTTGAATTGATAAATTCACAAATTATTATTCGAACGAAACCTCATTTCTCAGTCTAATTAAGGCATTGGACCAATGAAGTCCAATTAATACTTGTCATAACACAGGCACCCGCAACGTTTCGTCTGAAATTATTTTTTAGACTAAACACGCATCCTATGCAAAGTTCATCATCCGTGTAAAAATAAAATAATCCGTATTAGTCACTTTCCCATTTAAGTATTTTTCCATCGTCAGTCAATGACAGTTCAGTGACAGTGGACAGCGTGATGCGTGACGTAAGTGTTAACACAAGGTCTAGAGCATTACGGTTTACTACGCTGTTAATTTTCGGCTCGGTGTTATAGGACTGGGAACTTCCTGAATGCTTTGTTATTAAGATTTTATATTAAATTGGAATAAGGGTAATTTTTGGTAAGATTTTATAAGCACCTCATGTCAGAGTACTATTAATCCTATCACCGTTGACTTTAGGTGTAAAATCTTAATATGCAACATTACTGGCTACAACCTCCTTCAAACCAGGGCAGCCTGTGATTGAAATAGCTCAGCGATACTAGACTATCTTCGGTCCTACCAACCCAGATGGACTCTCGTATACAAGATATCTACCATTAACTGGCATTAGTGAACCAATTTTAATTTTCGAAAAATTACACTCCCCGACGAAGAATTTTCATTTCTTATCTTTTTTGCTATAATATATGAAAGGCAGTGCAGACAAAAGGTTATAGTATAAAACAACCTCTCAATTCCCGACCTACATTCAGATTAAATCGAGCAATATGTTTCTGTATGTAACGGTTCCATTACACAGCTTAATTGCTTGTTGTAGTTGTTTGCTGGCTAGTGTATACGGCGCGTTTTGGATACGTCCTACATATAACGTAGGTCATGAATTAATACCAAACAAGATACTGGAGTTGCTTTCTTAATTTACTTATATTGACTGTGGAGTAGGTTGCTTGAGTTTGATTTTCAAGTCGAGAAAGATTGAGTTGCGTTTTGGTTTAGTTGGATTGTATGAAGTCGTGGTAAGGAAAAATAATAATAATAATAATTTATTTCCAAAACAAAAGAATTACACAGTCAGATTAAGCAAAACATTCTAGACTAGGCACTGCCTGTGCCGTAGAATGAATTAAGTAGGATTAACATTTTGGGCGGGTGTGCCGTGTTTAAGCAATTTCAATAACAATAAATAGAAGACTTAAGTTACAAACTAATAATAACTAATATTGACTATATTAAGATCTATTTTATGAGATGGCTACGATATTATAGTTACATTATGTTTTTCATAAATTCTTCGGCGTATAAGTAGGACCAATTTAGCAATTCTTTTGTGATTTTATTTTTAGCTTCGCAATAGTTTAAGTTGTAGATTTTAAGTATTTTATTGAATTTGTTATACAAACAAAAAGCTTTTTCTCATAGCAAGTATAAACAGAGGTAATCATGTCCACATTCCACCAGTTACATTAGAGTCTAACGTCACAATGCGGGCCAAGTCTTCTGTCATTTACCTGACACAATTCTAGATTATCTTATGATACTACGCAGAGAAACCTAATATCCTAATAGTAGAGAAAATGAACAAAAACTTATTATACTGTAGTCGCGTTATAAATACTTGATATGTGTACTTATGGCAAAATATAATAAGAATACTTTAGATGCTTTCATGAAATAAACATACTCTGAATTTTGTCATAAGTATACACATTACAATATTAAAATCACATCAGCCAGTTTTCAATGTTAGTTGAATAAAAAGCAGGTGTTTACTAATGATAACCTGGTCAAGGTGCTTAGCAGATAAGAGCTGGAACAAATACACGTTATCAACATTCTGTAGGTCAGGAGGAGCTGAAGAATTGTTATAAACATCGGAAACTTAGACAACGGTCTTAATTCCAATATAAATTTTAAACACTCATTTTTTTAAAGTTAAAATATCTATACATAATATGAAACAAAGTCCTCATAAGTCTGTAGGTAATCGATTTTCTCAAAATCTACTGAACGGATTTTTGTACCAATGGTACTAAAAGATAGTGCAATTGTTGAGGAAGGTTTAGGTTTATAGTACATAACGGTTTTATGTAAATTGACTGCAATATAACGATTACTGTTGAAGAGGTCGCGTGGTTGTTTTTTATCTCGTGGGTCGGGATTCACGCGGGAAAGACTTGTGACGCACTAATCCCCACGCGACCGAAGCCGCGGGCACAGCTAGTTGATTATAACTTGATATATAGCGCAGGGAAACAACGGAAACAAGTACAGGTACGCTAACTAGTTAACAGGTATAAAGATCCTCCATAACATTTTTAAACATCTCGTTCTCAATAAATTTTGTGTGGTCGACAAAACGCCTGACCTCATAGTAAAGGAGATCCTTCTTCAGAAGTGGTGTCCCAGTATATCCCACCAGTGGTGTCACAGTATACTTATAATGATTATGTATAGATCCTACCACATTGTTGCTGAAACCGAAACATATGACAATTATTGTTATAAGCGTGTTAAGGCAAAAATATTAACATAATAAATAGCAAATGTTAGTGTATACCAAGTAATAACAAGTCAATGAGACTAGCGTGTCGAAGATAAAATGGCGGAAAAAATTAATTATTCGCGGTTAAATTCTGTTACGCGTTCATAACTTTACGGTATTTTGGTTCTTTGATTGTTCCTGGGTAGCTTCTACTTCGGCTACCTAAAGACCTCGATTTTGAATGACTTTCTAATATTACGGATTTTTAGTACCTCTACTGATTTTAATGTAAAAATATTTGGATGTTGATAAGAAGTAAACGCAGAGATAGCTGAACGGATTTGGATGTAATTTAGTATTCAGATAAACCCGTGGATTAACACAATGCTTATTTTATGCCAGTAATTTGCTCCTATGGGAAGTATAGAATTGTTTAAATAGACAGCACTGGCCTCCTAATGGGACTATATCGCTAAAGTGATTTAGAGACTTTTGTACAACACCTAGTCAATCTAAATATTTATTGTAATGATGCTGTTTAGTGGTATCTGTATGCATACCACAATTTTGTCTATTCCTCTCCCCTATTGAAGTGGTTAATGGACCACAATATTTCTTGGACGCATCCGAGCGTTCACAAAGCAAGTGTTACCGCTCCCCAGAGATGAATGGTCTAGTTTTTACCTAGTCTGCAATCCGGTGTTTCGTTCCACTCGGTTGGCGCGTTTCTAACCACGTGTTGCTTTGTGGCAGTTTCCCAGGGGAGCTTGGGGTTCGTCGTACATAAATTTTACAATATATAAAACTGCGTGACTACGTAGTATCATGACAGCTGAGAGTTAGGTAAGGTTTGTTTAGATGTAATTACCGATTGTTTTATCAGAGGCGGCTTTAGGTGAGGCGAACTGGTCAACCGTCCGGAGCCTCGCGCAGTTCCTTGGTAGACGTTTTTTTACGATCTTACTGACGAAACTGTTAAAACCGGTGAACCTTTTTTTACTTCGCCCGGGGCCTTGCGTGGTTTAGGGCCGGCACTGTGTTTTGTGTCCGATTGGATTACCTAAGGCCGTATTAACAGGTGAATCCCATCTTAAGTAGTGTCTCAAGTAAACCTTTAATGTATTGAGATAATAAATAAACAAAACTCAGGTATCAAAATCAGTTAAATGCGATGACTTAAGATATCATTTGAGATGTTGTTACCACCTAGAATATTATTCATTGATTTACTTTAAATTACATCAAGACTTTAACACAAACAAACCTGCAGACAATCATACAAAATATGAAACAAAGACTCGCTCACGCAGATGAGTAACAAGATAAACATTTTAACGAGTTGATAACAAATATGAACACTTAATAACCAGATAACGTATGAAATGCAGAGCGTTCCGCACAAGACGCTCGTTTGTTCCTCCATATCTGATCTAGTTCAGTTAGTATTTGTTATGTATGTAGATTCCAAATGTTCTATTTCCACCATGACTATTAAGCATTGACCAAGCACTATTGTGTTCCAATGAGATTTTGTATTTGAGTATAAAATTAAGGTATAGCCTAACCAGGAAAATAAAAAATCTCACCATGTAGTGGTGAAATATTGAACTAATTTATTGTACTGACTTTAAAACGAAAATGCATGAGTACCCACCCGTATAATAATAATAATAAAAAAAAACTAATTAATATATAAAATTACAAAAGATCTAGACGTAATGTCATTATAAGATACGGAACCGTCCCAACCTAAGAACTATATTATTTGCAATCAGTAGACTTGCATCCGGCAAAGACCTGTTGATGAACAATAAAATTACAATACGTTATTCAAAAACCAATACATTTGTATGCAAAATGATAGCACATAAATATCCTTGATAATTAATAGGAACATAAATTTACATCTCATCTTATGCTTACTAATATAAAGCTGTGTAGTTTGTTCTTTTAAGCAACGATACATATTATTTAACATATTGTAAAACAAATTCCGCCTTTCCGTCTGTCTGTATGTTATCGATTTGATCAAAATCTACAGAACGGATTTTATGTAATTTGGTACGGAAATAGTTTAAGATCCTGAGAAGGTTGTAGGCTACTTTATATCCCAGGAAAATAGCTGGACTTTTGTCCCGGAAAATTCCTTCACGCGGACGAAGCCGCGAGCTAAAGTAAGTTGAATATAATATAATTTATTTCAAACCACATAAATCCACATAAAAAATTATTAATAAAACGATTCCAGATATTTTTTTCATCAAGAGGTATTTTACGTTGCCTTACTAAATGAAACCGCATATTCGTCTTTACTGGTCTTTGCTGGTGGTAGGATATATTATATCTGGACGAATATCAACCACCGTACACAAGGTGTTAAAACCCGCCATACATAGTGGCTCACGTAAGTGTCGCGTTTCGTGATTAACCCGTATATATACGGTTCCAACAGGCCGGCATAATTTTGTCGACTTTCGCTGCCGTAGCAATCGAGAGGACAGTAAATCAAAGGCGACCAATTTTTATTACTGATTTGGAAATGTGCAGTTTAACAAACTTTCTTCCTATCTAGTTTTCATAAATCTACTTAAATTATAAATGTACATTCTTGTTTGATGAACAGCAGTAAGAACGATAAGATATAGTTAACCATGTAATGGAACAGAACTGGCTTTTTTGATCGCTATATCGAATACCAGGGCAGTATGTGAAAATATTAGGTTCTAAATTCTGTATCAAGAGAAGTCTTTCCCCCGTCGAAGCCGAGTGTCAATATAAGTACAAAAACGGATGCAATAATATTGAATTTCATTAAATATATTCAACGAATATGCGGATTATGCTAAATGATATGCAAAGGTTAATGTGGAAGTCAAACGTCAGAAACCAGAAATTGTTTACTAAATCGTTGGTTTAATTGTATATTCATTATAATCTCATAGATAATACTGGAAATTAACTAATTCTATTTAAATTCCACAGTTGACGAAAATTAAAATACGAGTCTGAATTATTCTATTGTATCATTTTTTATTATTACATTCTCAGTATTCTAAAACACGTTTCCAATCACCACATCCGTATAAGAGGTTGCGCCGACTATCAACTTGGTATCCAGAAACATTACCTGTAAAATAGTCGTATGTGGAAATAAATATTAAAGTAAAAAACTCTACAATGTGACTGACTGTTCTTTCCTTTTCAAAATAATGATTATCAACAACCAATTGACATATCCCATCGGATTAGCATGCTAAAGTGGCAGTAGACAAGGCAAATAGCTCACAGAACTGATGGCCGATGGGGCAAGAAGGTTCTGGAGAGGTGGCCACGAACTGGCAAGCGCAGCGTCGGACGTCCACGCACAAGGTGGACAGATGACCTCATAAAACTCGCAGGAGGTTGCTGGATGCGAGCCGCTTCCAATAGGGCGATCTGGAAATCTTTGGGGGTGGCTTATGTTCAGCAGTGGACATCCTGCGGCTGATGATGATGATGAATTGACAACATCTCACCTTAACATCGTGAAGTTACCAATATTACCTACTCACCAGATCGTCATGAACGAAGACTTATCAATTGTTATACTTCCTAACTAAAATACTTTATAAAACACAATCCCACCTTTACTTTCATCAGAAATCAGACCCCCACAAAAACACCCAAACGAGTTTCGAAGAACAAGCGTGTCAATGAAATCTGAATGTAACCCACATAGATCCAAAAAATCGACCCGTTTACCCAGCAAAATAACTAGCGACACGACGCCTTCATAACGGTACTGAATAACGCCCGAGGTACAAGATTATGGCGTTTTTTGTTTGGAAATGTCACCGCGGCATAGCTTGCTAGGGGTCACTGACCTGCAGTGGCGAAAGATGAAAATTTCTGAGGGAAGCCAACACAACATACAGATAACATACTACACAACATACTGATATGCATAAATGCGACCTGCAAATCGTTCAATGATAATGAGATTCTGTAGAAATTCTAAATAAACGGGAGCTGGCAGGAATCCGGTTATTTGGACCCTTCGCCACTGCTGACCTGACACAGGATTATCAAACAAACGCCAAACCATGGGTAATTTTAAAACTACGATTGGACAGCAATAAATCTAGTTAAGTTATAACTTAGGATGATTGAAGAGTAGAAGGACCAAACTGAGCTATGTAAAGTTTCACGACGAATAGGTTACTTAAAAACTTTTTTTACTAAAAGCAAATATAATAGAATTAACTTCCTAAAATGTTATTAAAAGATTCTAAAAAAAATATGTAGAAACTAATATAAAAACAAACGAAACAAATAGATGTCTAGTGTAGGCGGCAACAAAAACTTGATCTTACTTTCCCTTGCCCTGAATCCAAATAATCAAGACATTTCTGTGTTTAGTGGGTGTTACAACCTTTTTTATACAAAAAACCAACACTAAAGCAATCCAAATAAACTAAAACCCGCTAGTTTGTAACTCACACCGCGTCCGAGAGCGGTTAACGGTCCGCTGCGCACGCGCATGATTCACTGCACCGAGACCCTCTCTCTCACTCTTAAATATTCAGCTACATGTGCGAGCGAGACAGAGGAACAATCGCCATTGAAATGTCAGCGTGAGACGAACTCTGTGCGACTGTGTTTGAAATGTTATTAATCAAATAATTATTTGGGTTATTAATTTCAGTTCAATAGTAATGTGATATTTTTCTTATAATTGGCAGATCCAATTGGTCGGAACGAAATGCCAAATATCAGTTAAATTGACGAATTTGATACAACTGAATACTGTATGTCCAGTTATTAACATACGAGTCTGTTTAGATGCCATAGCATTGTCTATTTAATCGCTAAGCAATTTATAAGAGTCATATTTAATTTTCACCTAGACAGCATACTTGCTGAGAACGACAACATTTAATATCTATTTTCACTGAGTTCTATTTATCTAAGTCATCGCCATCCAGTTTTATCTATCTTGCTGTGTACACATTGAAGAAAATCACAATCTTAACTACCAAATGCCAAATAAATACGAAACCATATCGTATCCGATAAATCGTACCGATTACAACTGTCGTCTGCGGCTGTGGCTAATCTCCAAATAAGATGAATATCGTCTACAGCACTACGGTAATGCATCGGAGTGGTTGGACACCAGCCAGGTGGGTGAGCAGAGTCTAACCACGACTGCTTTGAGGAATTTAACAATGTTATAAATCTACATTTTGTTAAGTGTTGTTTATGAATGGTCCAACTCGACTGGGGTAATACTAGTGTCTCAGAAAACTGTGAAAGCCACAACGAAGTTATAACTTAATATCCCGCAGCGATGCACTATATTTTTCGAGTTTGAGTGTATTTATTGATTTATTATTAACTACGTGTTGTGCGCGGCTTCGTCCACGTGAAAAGCCTTTTCAGCTACAAAAATCTCTAAAACTAAGTCCTAAATCTTTTTTAAATTATATTCCATGGGAGCAAATTATCGTAGAAGGTTGCCTATTGGTTAATGCAGGCCATGGTCTACCCGTGTGACAAATTTCATCCAAATCCACTTGTTACTGTGTTTACTTCTAACAAACATACAAACAATTTCAAAAACTTTTACATTTATTATATTAATAAGGACAACAAGTAAGATCCAAATACTTGAGAAAACCTAAAAAACATTAAGGCAACTATATAAATTTCTAGTGTTTTTGAAGATTACCAACTCATAAAATAATATTGTTAAAAATAATAATATTCGATAATGCGATCTAGACACTTTGAATCTTCATTATATCCACAATTATCCAAAATTAAATGACCCTAATGTGAATCAAATTGCTTAAATTTTGAATCTATTATAATATCGACAACGATGACCAAAATGAAGCCTAATTTACCTAAATTACAATACAATTAGTTGTGATAATGAAATAACCGCAGCGTTAAAACGCCACGTGTGCGGCCGCCCTTAATTTAATGTTTGAAGCGACATAATAGGCAATAAAGCTGTGTAATGCAAGCGTCGCGCCGAGCGGTCTATTGGACACCGGCCAAGGATTCAAACAGGGGCGGATTAGGAAATTGTTAGGGGTACTTAGATCTATCTGGATTCCAACAACCATTTATTACTTGTCAAATTTATTACTTACTCATTATCAAAATTAACACTAAGCGAATTACATACTTTTAATCTTAGAACATTATTTTCATAACAACATATTTTTATTTAACAGATTGAAGACACGAGATCAGGTTATTAATTTAATGACAAATAATCAGCATCATTCCCAAATATCTTGCATTATCAGCCTTTAAGAAGTGTCCGGGGCTTTAAAAAAGATAGGAATTATTAAACCTTTCACAATCTCAATGACTACGTATCATAGTTCAATAAACTTCACTCGTAAAAGTAATTTACCTTAACTAGCAAGAGCCTAATGACACTTGTAACATCAAATTCGTTCACACGTCCTTGATGTCCATAGAAGTGACTGTAACAGCGTAATGATGATTTACTTTGACTATCTTAACATATTGTGAACAATAACTTCATACAAACAATTGTTTCATTTATTTTGTTTAAGTAAATACTAAAACATTACATCAAGAACGTTTAAAATAAATAGTCTTGTGTACTTAAGACGTTGTATATTTATTTTTATCTATTCTAAGTAACTCAATGCAATGTTTAGAAGCCATGTTTATTAAGAATTTGAACATTGATAAGAAAAATAAACGTTATCTTTCATAGCTGTTTTATCGTCGCTTATATTTTATAGTAGTCGTTATTTTTTTATTTTGCTACGCATACTTTTAATTTATTTGGAATATTTTAATTTAGTTGATGACAAGAAACGTACTAATTTATTGTTTTATCAAAATATACAAATATTGTCCATTTTTCGTTTTTAAGCCCCCTACAAATGATCCCTGAATCCGTCCCCAATCCACCCTGTCGGTACAACGCACAACGCCTGTTCAGCCGCGTGTTTGGGAGACAATTTATTTGTATACATTCAGGGGCGTGGCCCCCGTCTGCGTGGGCTGTGTAAAAGGGGCAACGACCCACCGTGGAAATACCAAATAAAAACATTATAAATTAATCTGTCAATAGTAAGGTGAATTATGGTATCACGAATTTATTGAGTTTAATAATAAGCAGCTTCGTCCCAAAGGGGACAGCATACATGATATTGTAATGAATCAACTATCGCACGCAAATGCCAATTCCAGTGCGTCATTTTTTTTAAATACTACATTGTACATTGTGATTGATCGACTAAGGATTTCGCCGGTATAATTGCCTAATTGTATTGCATACACGCCACCGGCTCGTCTCGATATTTAATTATATTAAAAACAACATCAAAGAGATTGAACTTAACTGATTGAATTGAACACGAATTGAAGTGATTATATTAATTTGAAATCGTATCACGCAACATTTTGGATATGTTTTTGAGAAATAAATCACATTCCGATGTTTGGGTTTCCTGCATATCACCGTATCTTAATAAATCAGTATTTATTTATTACGATAGACTGCATACCAATGGTCCGAATAATACCTTGAAAGAATGTTGTATACATATACGTTAAATATATGTAGTGTTACATTATATTATCGGTTTAATATATTTCCATCTTTTCGATTTCCAAATGTCAATAAATAAATGCTTTTGCGAAAGGGCTTCAATTTGAACCTGAACATGCTGAAGTATTTAATAGCACTTTGATATTAAACTGTATCTGTTAATATAACTATATAGTGTTATGGCTTACTCAGACGGTTTTACTTTCACTAAAATATTTTCCACAAGTCGTCCCTTTAATCAAGAGCAATGAACACGTTTAATAACTCGCGCAAGTGCGAGGGCCCGGGGTCGGAGCCTCGGAGGGCACTCAATAATCGCTTAGCGGACCTCTTACTGCCCGCCGACGCAACATCTGATGTGCCAATTATCGCCTTGCAATGGGAGCGGGATATTTGCTGGTATTGCTTCTGTGTAGGAAATAGAAAATGTGGTTTCTTTCATTTTTTGAGGAGATATGTTAGGAACTTATAAGAGCTAATGCTGTAGTTAATTACAAGCTGAGACAATATTCAATCGAATACAAATAACACTTCAAACAGTTTTTTCAGTAATCATAAATAGACTATAACAAAAGTGATTGACCCTGGTCGATTCTCTATGAATTTTCTCTATAATTTTAATAAAATATTTATTTCATATCCCTTAGTAGCGACAGGTAATTAATCATACATACATGATGCCATAAAAAAATATATTTTTACACACACAATGATTAAAAAATGTCCAAAAATCCTAAATACTTTAGAACATTTTTGCCAAATGTGCGTAATTGGATTCGTGACGTGTACCTCGCCGAGCATCTGGGCCCGCCATTACACTCCTAGAGCTATCGAGACATTACAGTATAATATTAAACAAATTTTATTACTTACTCTTTTCATTTTAGAAGCCAATTGTTACCAGGTCTTATGCGAGTGCGTCTAATTATAACATCTATTTCTTTCACCATACGTTTAAAAATTAACCATTATTTTACACACTGAAATAAATAAATAAAATACTTATTACGTAGGCGAACAAAGTTGCAATTGTGATACGTCAAAACAAATTATATGAATAATTATTATTACTTATATAACTACTATACTACTAAATAAAACTAAAATAAAGTAAAATAGTTTTATTTAAATGGTTAAGAAGCTGTCGTATTTCGGTAACGCCACTATGCATAAAGAATTTCTAATGTATCTGAAGTATGCTGCAACAGACCAGTATGACGGACTTAAGGTCTTAACTCTCTCAGCAGAGAAGGCCCGTGCCCAACAAGCCTAATATTATTACTGTTTGGTGACTACCGAGCTGGCCGCTCGTCTCTTCAAACACCAATTCATGCCCCGACAACACAATGTTACCTTCAAAACGGCTCTAAACCATCCGCTCGAGGCTTCACAGAAATAGCATGAAAGCAGCAAGGCCACCTTTACAAAAACAAGCCCTTTGCCTTTTAAGATCACCTCACAACTAGGGTTGTCAGGCTTTAGTACCTTCATTTCTGGGAATTGTAAAATAATTTGCGATAAATTGCCAGGTATTTTTGAAGACAAATCTATACTTATAATAAATCTGTAGAGAGGTCAATTCTGTACATGAAATATATTTCCAAAATAACTATCAGGGGGTGATTAGGGATCGATACTGATGCCAAAAATGTAATCAGTAAATTTTTTGTCTGTCTGTCTGTCGGTCTGTCTGTCTGTCTGTATAACCGTTATAGAAACAAAAACTACTTGACGGATTTTAACGAAACTTGGTACAATTATTTTTCATACTCCTGAGCTGGTTATAGTATACTTTTCATCACGCTACAATTAATGGGAGCAGAGCAGTGAAGGGAAATGTCGGGAAAACGGGAGAAGTTACTCCATTTTTTAAGCTTCCGTCGCGTGTGCAACCTTAATGGTTAAAGCTACACAGAAATTATGTATGACGGAAATGTTCTCCTTAAAATTATATAAAAAATATCCCACGACAGCATATGTCTATCTTTTATGGTTGACTCACAATAACACGTGTAACTCCCGATAGCTTAGCAGTTCGAAGCTTTCTCATTATATTTGTCTACTCTTACGTTTATAACACTCTCAGTCATCCCTAATTAAAAAAGTTAACATTCTTAAATATTCCATAAAAAATAATCATAGAAATCGGTATAGAAACACCAAAGTTACACATGAAATACGCTAATAATAAGCCATCACGCGTGAATACTGAATCATGCTATATGCTTCCTTCGATTTCACCAGGATCCCATCATCAGACCCTAACCGGACAATCGGACTACCTACATACCACCATACATTAAAAAAACATCCCAACAAATTGAGCACCTCCTCCATTTTTTAAGTCCGAAATCCACGCGGGCGAAGCTGTATAAAATAAATATAAAACTAAGTTTATGTTATAACTACATGATATTGTATACTTGTTAATTATCGGAACACTCAATGGCTCTTCTAGTCGCAATAGTATATGTAACTATGTGACGATTTATTACTCGATAGTTTGAGGATACAGGAAGTAGGAACAGATGCGAAATCTCAGGACTTTCCCCGACACCCCTTGTGTGTGGCAACCATAATCCCAATACATGTAAAAGCCTTTAATACATTTCTTACATTCGTAATCCTTATTTCGGGTTCTAAGTTCTAACACAAGGTAGCCTGCGGTTTTGTTTGTTCGTCACGATCAAAAAAAAACTGAAGATATATCATTCATATTTCAAACCTCAATTATTAAAACCTCTTATAGCTATAACCCGACCAGGTAAATAAAATATCTCGCCATCTTGTGGTAAAATATGGAACTAATTTCTTGTACTGTAACTTTAACTGTAAAACGATAAGGCAAAAGTGGCGCACCCTTAATAGATTATTGATATTTCTCAGGATATAAATTGTTTCTATGTGTTATAATATTATCTCGAGGCACATCAATGCAGATGAATTCACAATTACACATACGCCCAAATTTAATTCTGATTACTCGGTAAAAGATTTCACACGTGTGAATGTACGAAAGCGATTTCATTTTTAAAACTCGTTTTACTTTCAGCTACCTCTTTAATGTAGGTAACCGTTTTTTCCTCACACGCCTTACAATTTTATTACGCTTGAATCCTATATAAATAAACCCGTACTTTCGTTGACACGCCGACCCGTCAAATCGATACACAATATGGTAAATGTTGGAACCCTTATTATAAAAGTTTCCTTCCTTAATATGACTAAATAGGGCCCCGAACCTTATAGGAAATGTGGGGCTGTTAACGTAATGGGAAGGATACTAATGTATTGATAAGAGTGAATAATACAAACCTTTTATAAATATGTCTGAAGGTTCTTTAGAGTTTGTACATATTTTTCATGTAAGAGGTATAAATGTAAATTTTGTTCGTAATCAGCATTATTCTGATAATGTAGACATTTATCGAATAACAGATATGAGTACTCGTAATGTCGTTTGTGACTAACCTAAAACTACATACTATTCTAGTGCAGTCTTCACACCGAATGCACGGGGAGACATTTGCCGCGACTTTAGGCGCATAGTCTAGTGTATATACCTTTGGTTGTAACTAAACATTGAAACCTATGAAGGCTCGCGAACATTTCCTGGCCCTCTCCCCTCCTTATGAGGGTTCCTTTTCCTTCGTCCACACTTCCCTTCCTCAAATATCCTCTCCCAACTTTCCTCCAGGGCCCTACAGTCGCTAAGCCTGGGGGCCAAATGTTCAAAAATTATGGTTAAATGATGTCTTACCTTTTAGGGGTTAAGAGATTCTTGACTTAAACCTACATGGCATCCAAAATTCAAAAATATCCGCCTGGTAACAGAAAACAAAAATACCTGCAACAAAACATAATAAACATCATTGCCGAGTTAATTATTTAAAAACATAATAAATAACAAAAGACGTTAGCAATAAAGAATTACTAATCTAGTTTATAAAGTAGTATTTATGTTAATTCGAGACTTGTCTAGGCTATCTGTGTGACAATTCAAAATCTATTCAGATTTTTGTTACTTATTACAAACACCCAAGCATCTCGAACAGGCCGGCGTAATTATGTCGACCGACGAAGGTAATCTTCTCTCGCCAGCCAATACTCTATCTGGACGCCATTCCGCTTACCATCAGGTCCAATGGAGTGACTGCCGCACCAAAATTTTACAAACTCGCATGTAAAATCTAATATATACTATTTTTATATTTCTGTTCTCGGCTAAAACCCTGTCTATTTGAGTATGTCAATCTCTCCGGGGCCGTCTTGTGGTTCCTCTCGGATGAATATTACAAGGATAGCAGTAGTGATGAAGAGGTCTTGGGAACTTGATGGATGGAGTGTCGCTCCTCGTCAACCGATCGGGATGGGTGGCGTCCCAAATATAAGCGCAGTGCGGATTTTAGAACTTTATATTAAACACGATAAAGTGTTACATCCATACTGATATAGTAAATGCGAAAGTAGCTCTCGGTTATGCTTTCACGGCTAAACTACTTAACCGATTTTGATGAAATTTGTTACGGAATAAACTTGAACTCCAAAAAGAGACACGGCTACTTTGTTTTATCACTAATCGATTTCCAACTAAAACCAGATATCAAATCTGAACACAATTCCAAATCTCTCACAGTTTACAGCAAGCGGCATTCCGCATCCCAGCCCGTAATGAGAGCCTATAGACGTGTATTTACGTCTGCCGACGCGACGTCCCGTCACAGCCTTTTTGCTCCGTTTCCAATACGAATAAAATTAAATTGGCTCTTAGAGCTAACGATTTTCTCTACAATTGAGGTAAATTTAATTTCGTCGGGAACTTCGATACTGTCTTGTAGTTTTTTAGCTTTATTTTGATCTTTTTATAAGTGGAAAAACCTAATTGATTAATAAAGGTTCGTGTTACAGCACAATTTAATGTTATTATTGAGATTGGCATCGCAATATATAATAATTGATGGTGAGGATTATGTGTGTTCATTACGTTGTAATTATTTTGTATAGATATAATCCCCGCTGCTATCCAGACCTCTTCGTAAACTCTTTATTACAAAAATTGGTCATCACATCATGCTAAGGGTACAATATCTAAGTATATTTAGCTTAAAGAATAATGTGACATAAAACATTGTTATTATTTTACACACGCTCACGTTTTTTATCTCCGAAAGGGGTAGGCAGAAGCGCAACTGGTGCACCCACATTCCGCCGTGAGTTTCTGACCCATGATATGATAAGGAGCGAGCCTATTGTCCTATCAGGCACAAACTCCTGACTCCGGGCTGATACTGAGTAGAAAAACCAAATATTTTGCCCCACCCGAGGATCGATCCCGAGACTTCAACCCTGTTGTCATACGTAGACGTTATTTTGTCTCATAATAATGTTAGTATACTTAAATACCTGATTACATAAGCATAAATGATACTTCTAAGAAGATTTCAGGCAAATATAATTAATTTTAGCATATCCAGTTTGCGTGCACCGCGGTTCCTAAATTTATAATCCTATTAAAAGGTGGTGGTTTCGCCCAAAAATTCTCATAATTAAACCTTTTTCAAACATTGCAGTTTTTGGTTACTTTCTACTGCACAGAAAGTTGAAATTTTTATTAATTAACCTTTTCAGGATGGACTACAGCGCTCTTTGATCTAATGATAGATCCAGATGGTTCAAAATTCCATTCTCATGGGATAATAATTGAGTTTTTATTAACGTGGCTTCATAAATATTTACACAGGATTAGACCACAAATAGATCTGACAACAATGACATCAGTATAAACTGAACTAAATCCTTTTAACATGATTGAATAAATATGATTTTTGATATGTGCACAGCAAAGTGACGTCACTGCATCTGATGGTAAGTGGAGTGGGGTCCAATAGAGTCTCGACTGACGAGAGATGATTACCCCTCGGCAGTCAACACAACTATGCCGGCCTATTGAAACCGGATATACACAGAATGATTCCGGAAAATTACATGCTACGGCCACTATGGCGAATTTTAACAACTTGTGTACGGTGGTCGTTATCTGGGCGGATATAAAATATCTCCTACCACCTGCAAAAAAATGTGGTGTATTTATATAAGTTTAATATAAGAAGAACAAGTATAGATGTGCGGATATATTGAGATCAGTATGCATCCGGCGTCGCGAGTGATTGACCTACTACAATGCCTCACATTTGCATGGCCATCGACCCGCTGTCTCAAATGTTCATTATCAATCAACGGAGATATTTTTAGAGGAGTGGCATCAACGTGGGATAAAAATATTATTAGCACTGGTTCTCTACGCAACTCTTGAGAAATAAATTTACGCACTTAATTTCTGTCTGTCTCTTCATGTATGAGCGTGAAGTTGGCAATAACATAAATTATACATAGACTCGTCATTCCTTGAATGATTAGACGCAGATGTAAACAGTGCACCCATACTTAGCCAATCTTATATTCGTCCTATATGATAGGGTACTGGGTACATATTCCTACTGTTCTCATCTATATTTATAAATCGGAAACTTACAAAATATTCATTGACAACATAATAAATAATAATATCAGCCCTGTATTATATACTTGCCCACTGCTGAGCACGGGTCTCCTCTACTACTGAGAGGGATTAGGCCTTAGTCCACCACGCTGGCCTAGTGCGGATTGGTAGACTTCACACACCTTCGAAATTCCTATAGAGAACTTCTCAGATGTGCAGGTTTCCTCACGATGTTTTCCTTCACCGTTAAAGCGAACGATAAATTCACAAAGAATACACACATGATTTTAGAAATGTCAGAGGTGTGTGCCCTTGGGATTTGAACCTCCGGACATTCGTCTTGGCAGTCCGTTCCTCACCCAACTAAGCTATCGTCATTGACAACATATCGAGTACAAATTCCTATCGAACTCTAATATTATAAAATTGAAAACTTACATAATTCTTGATAACTCATCTGGAATCTAATTCAACGGATTACAGTTTAACTACATTGCCAGAACACCAGTGAAGCGTTTAAAAAAATTAAAAAATCCATTTAATTACTCCGCTCTAGATTAAGTCAGCTAATCGGCTTACCGTAATGATACGCTCATGTAACATTACTTAACACCGGTTTTACCATTTAATTCGGCCCTTAATAAGAACGAAGTAGGACACTTGATGGTAAGTGATATAATACATCATAGCTCCAAATGGATAGGCAGGGCAACTAATACGCTTTTCAACTACCTTGTGGGTAAAAATGATAATGTGAGGCAATAAGGCTATGGATAATAGACATAAAAGACTGCGAGCAAATAATTTTTGTTACTCAGTAAAATCAGAGTAATTCGTTTTGCCCGACTTGGGATCGAAGAAGCGAATCAGCAGACTTCACCCTTAAATTCTCGTATGTTTAGTATCAAGTCATAATTAAAGCGACCGATTGACAAGGTACACAAACTCAGAGGTGTCTTGGGTTCGAACCTGCGCCCGTTTGTCTCACTTTAACCGAGCTGTAAAACTACGTTAAATAAAACCCGGTTGATTGGTGTTGCAAGTGTTACGCGGTGCCAGCCGGTGCCGGCGCCGCTGGTGACGCAAGCGGCGTGTAATCGCTAGCTTGTTGAAAAACATACAACGTTATACATTGTTGTAATTAGTGGTTCCTATAACCTGCCGGTCCCGGGTTCAAATCTCAGGGTAGGCAGCGATATTATATTTTTCTGTACAGTACCAGTACAGAGTCTGGACGTGCCCGATTTAGCTATAGGCTCGCCTATCTGCTATCACATCATGGAACAGTACACTCATGAGGAAAATTGGGTGCCCTGGTTGCAACTCTACCTACCTCTTCGAGGAAAGAGGCGTAATGTGTGTTTTTATATGTATACCTGCCGCCTTGGGTACCAAGAGGTGTACTGACACCTAAGAAAATATATGTTGCTTAGGGCTAATTTTCTAGCCGTCAGATAAAATTTAACCATTAAATAAATTATTACCTGACTACTTAAAAGTGAAACAGATTTTCAATTTCATATTTACAACTGTAATTTTTAATTCGTTTGTATTGTATTCTATTCTACGAATAAATTTTATCTGACGATAAAATCGGCCCTTGTACATTTTTATATATATCTAACGTTTCAAGATTAATTGACCGTGTCAGTTAGGAAGTACTTATAAAACTAAATCGCAGGCTTTACCTGCAGTTTAAAGGCCTTAAACAAAAAGGAAAATAGTTTTTAATTACCATGACAAGGTAGAAATGACCAGCCTTGTTCTCATTGCAAAAGCTTATATTGATAAAAAACATCTAGGTTCTAATCAATCTAACGCTATTAGAACATATACTAATTCTAGATTTATATATTTTGAGCCGTTATAAATCGACACGATTCGTTTAGCAAGGGAAACAGAAAGTACCAAGAACTCAATTGTAATTAAATTGAATACCTGGGTAGGTATCACCGCAAGGTCTATTTCTGCCGCCAAGTAGCAGTATGAAATCACTGTTGTGTTCCAGTTTGAACGATATTATAGACAGTGTAAATACTGGACATAATAAGACTTAACATCTCATCTCTCAGGATGGCGAGCGCAGTGAAATACCAAATAATACTTCGTAAATCAAGGTATTGGATGGTGTTTCTACCGGTAAAAAAATGGACCCTTAGTAGATTAGGTAGATCTATTGGTAGTCCAACGTAGCCTAAAGAACCCACTAATGATACACCGATAATCAGAGTTATTAAGGAAATGATTCACAATGTTATTTGCCAATTAAAGTATTAGACAGATAATATATAAATACCGTTTACTTGGGAGCATGATAATGTAACATTTGGATTTGCTCATGTTATCATTTATTCGAAGGATAGAAATTACTTTGACGTCGTAAAACATTCCCAACAGATATCAAAGATAAAGTGCTTTTCCGCAAACAGTGTTCCTAATTCAAATACATTTTATCTTGTATTGTACCGGCACAATGAACTAAATTAATGGACGCCGGTACTATCTCGTGTTGGTGCTTGCAAGGTTAGGATTATGTTGCTGTGTTTAAGACGACTAGGTAAGAGAGAAATTAAATAGTGTGATCTTAAATATAGTATTTAAAATCGAACACCGTCCGTGGCAGTGTACTTGAGACTGTAAGGTCCTTGATGCTGCTTAGATCGGCGTGGATATTTCGGCAGCAGAGTGGCGTTACAAAAAATACTTTGGGAACCCCTGCTCTAACTATTCGGAGATGTGGTTTTATATGTGAAACTCGTTCGTTCAGCACTAACACCAACTTTATGAGTACTGCGTACGTTCAGCCAGGACATTGTGATAAGTACCGCGTATGTTCAGAAATCAGTCACATTTTGATATAAAGTCTCACCGCATTAAAATCAATATAAAAAGTAATTTTGTTCGTTAACTAGATCTGCTCAGATTCCTTATGAAGTCACCTTGCAAGCAAGGCAATGTTATCAAGGCTCTACGTTGATAAAAACTTCATAACAATAACCGTTCAGTTTATTTGTCCTGTCTGTCACGTAGTAAATCTATAAGTTATTTTGTAATGGTTAGTTCGTGATGTTTAAAAAATATAGGAAAATGTGCCTTGGTTATGGAAAATTACTTCTATTACATATCTTTTAAATATAGTATCATTGCATGAAGGGATAGACGACTTGCTCGTCCGTTATAACTCCCATAGTAAAATCGCTCCGATGCATGGCACTATAATGTATCCAACGTTAACGCTCCAATTATAAATAATACACAGACTTTTTAAGAAATGGAAATTAGAGCAGGTTAGAAGTAATTTGGTCTTTTTTTTCTTCTTTAATGATTAAACAAATAATTATAATATATTTATTATACAACTAATTGTACCTTATGTTCTCACATATAGATGAGGAAGACTGTTTTAACGTGTGCACAAGTTTGCCATCGGAAAACGATAGAAAAAGAAACTGGTTTAATGAATTAATCCCATCAAACCAAATTTCATTCAATAACTTTGAACGTAAATTAAGAGTACCCTTTGTAATATATTCTGACTTTGAAGCATTCTTAAATCTAATAGAGGGCTGTTTTAATAACCCAAATCAATCATCAACTGCTAATGTTCAAAAACACGAAATGTGTAGTTTTGATTATTATGTCAAATGTTCTTATAATGACAATTTTTCAGTATCGCTCCTCCCCCCCCCCCTGGTTATTTGATCTTCAAGGTGTGTCACTTACCAAAACGCTATAAATGAATCAACTAGGCGTCAATATAATTCAAACAGACCGGCATCATTATATCGACCTGCGAGGGAGAAACATCTCTCGAACGTCAATCGAAACACTATCTGAACACTACTCCACTTACCATCAGGTGCAGTGAGTTCACTTTGCCAGGCGAATAAATAAAATTCATTGTATTTTAATGATAACAAAAACCTGAAACTTAACATCAAGAATACACGTAAACATCTTTAAAGTACCGCATAACGTATGTATCGTGCGTGCGCGGGCGCAGGAAGCGATTGCTTTCCGCAACTGCTTCCGGTCTGGGTCCGATCATTATTCCACTAGTTTACGAAGTTTAACCAAGAATTTACGTGATGTTAAGTTCTGTAAGAAACTGTGTTATAATGTTCAAACAAATTTGCCCGTTAAGGTGTTAAACTCAGTACTAATTGACCCTAATATCAAAAACTTTATCATAAATGTAATCATTATCTATATTAACAAACCACTAGATACTGTTTTGTTAGGTACATCAAATAATTTAGAGGACAAACACTGATTAGACTAATCATTGTTTATTTTTTATCAGTAATACTCCAAGTAATTACTAAGTACACTCGAATCAACCCACGCGGTCCCTACTAAGTATCTACATTTTACATTTCATCTCATACCAAGAGATCATAACCGAAATCCAAAATTGCCCTCCACGTGGCAAAGGGCAACGCTCAAAGGGCAGACCCTCGAGATTAAAAAAGCAATTGTATACGAAATTAATATGCGAGTCGAGATATGTTGCGATAAAAATTGGACGCTCAAAGGGAGGTTCGGATCCTTTACACGCGATTAGCGAGTAAGAAATATATGTATAACAAGTTAAATATACCACAGTATAATTATATCAATTTATCACAATAAACGATCATTGCCATATGTGATCAGTGCCAAAGAATTCGAAACCCTAGAGTATTTATAATAAGTCTCAAGAAACCCAGAAACCAATTTGAAAAAAGTATCGATAACTTTAAATAACAAAGTATGAAATTACTATGAGTTACACTTGTCATTCAGAAACGTCGTGTTAATCTCATCATGGATCGTAATTATAGTGTCTATGACAACCTACAAATCGGAATACAATATTTTTACATAAAGAAATATTCAATCATTTTAAGATTGATTTATTAAATGAAACCATATATCTGTTTTTATATAAAATCATCCATAAATAACATATATTTATCTTGATTTAGTTTTCTGTTTCTTTTTTTACATTTTATAAATAAGTGTAATAGTAGTTGACCTTAGTGCGTGTACAATTAAAAATACTTTTTGTTAATATTTATTTTGTTGGAATGTACACATTTTTATTTTACATCTATAGTTAGAATAACTTATAGTAAAGTGTTGTGTTCGGGACAAGTATATGGTTTAATTTATTACCACAATGTCGAATTTACCGTGTATATTTATTGCATGCAATCATTCTTGCTTTTAAAATTATAACATACAAACATAAAACCTCTCTCAAAGGAGCCATACCTCAGAACTAAGAGCCTACGTTTCCCGACCCTTTAAATTATTTTCTCGATTACTTACAATCAATATCGTATACCGATTAATCGTCGGCCATAAGATCCGCTATAATTCGCCGGAAGCGGATATTGTAACAAAATCGCTACATCCTTTGATGGTTGCGTAAATATTAAATTGTACGTGAGCCGCCGGCGCCAGTTGTGGAGAAAAAGCTATTTTGTGGTAAGTAAATGATAAAGTTGTTTTCCAGAACATGCGCGAAAGTGTGCCGTGATGCGTCAATATTATTTTTTGCATCTGTTACAAAAACATATATCTAGTTCTATCTAACCTGTCGCTAAACAAACAACGTGAAAGTAATTTTGAGTTTCTGTCTGAAAATAGCCAGTGTTATTGTCTTTTACCACCAACTTACGGTATTTCATCAGTAATAAACCAAATACTACAACAGCCTCATAAAACTCATACCCAATACAAATAATATATGTATAGTAACCACACATTAATACACGGAAGTAATTTCTAGAATAACCTAAAACCAGTTAAGAATAAAATATAACTAGTGAACTCAATGTATGAGTTTTGCCTTTCTTTCACAAGCATGCAGTGAGTAATACCAGTTAGGAAACCAGTTTCCTCCACTTTTTATTTGCCGTACAAAGGCAATATTGACGTCTGGTTTGATAAGTAGCCGTGTTACATACTGCTGAGCGAATTTCGTATTTATGCGGTTTCAAATTCCTAATTTTTCGGTAAAGTGCGTATCGTTGAAAAAATTGTTATTTCTGACATCTTTTCCCCGTTTGCTAAATACTATTGCAGATTAAGGTTTACTTTTTTTTTGTATCTAAAAAGGCGAACACACGGTATGCGTGGGCGCAGTCTCTTCTTTTTATATTTGTATTTAATTTGGCCTAGCTATAGAACGAGAATTTCCCGCACCTCAACAAAGATGCGCAATATTTCTGGTTTGGGGCGTGGTTATAAAACTCTTAGAAAACAAAATCTGGGCAGTGATTTTCTTTAAAGCCAAGCCATTTTTTTTATAATCACTGTGTAAAACCACATATCTCCTGGCCTCGATGATGAACAATTGCGGACACGGAAGCCCGCATAAGTTCTGTACAGATGACACTGTGATGTCACTATGAGGAAAATAACTGAATGCATTATTAGACGTAATTGTACGTTAAGTTGCGCGCATCATACGAAGGGGTAAGCAGGTGTTTACCTTTCCTGGTGTATCAGGATGTAATCATTATTAAATAGGTAATAATATAATAATGTTATGATACTTAGAAATTTTATATCGTTACTATGCACGAGAATACGTTACCAAACATTTAGAACACGGTAATTAATTTTTTACCTTCACTATTTCGGATGAAATAAAATAAATC
Source organism: Manduca sexta (assembly GCF_014839805.1). NCBI lineage: Eukaryota > Metazoa > Arthropoda > Insecta > Lepidoptera > Sphingidae > Manduca > Manduca sexta. Next base: position 464,400 of record NC_051129.1, read on the forward strand.
AAAGTCCAAATAGGTATGTAAAATATTTACATAATATTTAATCAAAACGGTCTTCCACGAATTATGTAAAAAAATAAAAATAACCATTATTTATTTGTGTAATAAAAAACAAGACACCATATAATTATTCGATCCGTATTCCTGATTTAATTTCTGCAAATTAGCAAGATCAATAGCCTTTAGTAGGTGCAGTTTTATGGCCCAGTCTGGACCGACTAGTCTACGAACGTGTTCTAGGAATGACCGCCCACGTTAGGAATTTCCAACATACACGTGGAATTTTTGAATTTATTATTATCTGTAATGCGCAGATATATGTATTCCGATTGCACAATATTGAGATAATGGAAAATATTTTCATAAGCAAGTATTGTGGCCGTTGGGTGAGTCGATAGTCGAAGTTGTGACGTAGGCGTATTGCGTGCGCAGTGCAACTGCTTTGAGTACTGGGTTCGAATCCTAGAGGTAAAATATTTGTTTTTTTTTCACACTATGCCAGGAGTTTTGAATTTGTGCCCGATATGGCTTTAGGGTCGCCCTCTGTCACATCATAGGACAAAACACAGTTTGTGTCCAGTTAATGCCTTGGTTGCACTCCGTCCAACCCCTTCGTGAGCTTAGGGCACAATTTGTATTTTTTTGTTTAATAGCCCTTCAAACAAGACATATTTTCCCGCTGACATTAAATTTACACCTTTGCTTACTCCAGATAGGAATGAAGGCGAAACCCTGTCAGTAAGTGAAATACATTTACATATTTGCTAGCGGGTTGTACTAAATAATTACTGTATATTAAATCGCTTCGTTATGATCAAGTAACAGAGTTTCGTCAACTTGCGCACAAGACCGACGATTTTATTCTTATAACCTTATGATCTATTTTTGTATGCACTATCAGTTACCGGTAGATATTTATACTAATTAATAAACTTAATGTACCATTTAATCAAGCTAATTTCATTTCATTTCTAATAGAAAATACTTTGAAAGCAACAGAGTCACCACAGCAACCCATTTTGAACGAAATGCCCAAGTTAAATGAAATGCAGCCAAGAGATTAACATAAATCTCAGTAAACTAACACGTAATAGTAATGACAACTGTAGTTCGCAACTAGCAACTAAACATCAAATATTGTAGTTGCATTGTTAACATACCAAGTTTTGTGCTAACATTGCATCTTAGAATGCTTAATACGAACTAATCTTCTAAATATGAGGACACAGAAAGGACTTTATGTCGAAGCCCATAGTGTTGCTATTGGATTCTTATGTTTACGCCAATGTTAGACATCGAATTGAAGCTCGTTTTTGGTTTTTATTGATTTTTTTTATATAATTTTCTCCCGACGTTTTGAAGACTTTGCAGCCTTCATGGTCGCAGGGGAGACTGCGGTGTAGGTGGTCCAATAATGTGTTCCTATTGATTATTGGTCGTGTGCCCTCGACAACTAGCGAGTTGTTAGCTCGTCTTCTTCAGTTATACGAAAAATGGGCAGTAAGGGCAAATTTCTTCTCCGCCGCAGCCAAAACGTTTTTAAGAGACTTCATAATTTTCAAGACATTTTGACCTTAGCTACGAACAGATTTAAATACTTGACTCGTATAAAATGTAATGCAGTAGTCGCATTTAGATTCACTTTTGACTACAATACACTATACAGTATACTACAGTACACTTTTGTCAACAACTCACCTGATAATTTTAACTTCACAAGAACTTGCTTGATGTTAATTACTACAGAGTCGAGCAAAGCTAGTATAGCATGTAAATAGCGATGAGTGATCGGCAAAGGATGACGTCACGGATAATTAGTAATTCGTCCTCCACAGTGACAAAAACATGCACTTACACCAGATGTTACTGGAACCTGAACAAATAGACATTTCTGTTTGTACCTAATGAGACTTGTTGCTATTTTAACATAATATTACATAAGTATTTTTTCTCGCAACACAGGTTTTGCATCAAATTCAGTTCCAGTAAAAAATATCTGCAGCTATGTCCTAAATCAGCCTTAGAAAAACAATTTTTCATGAACTACCTGTGGGAACTCATACATTGAAAATAGTATAAAAATCCACAGAAACTTTTCACGCCTGATAATCAAACCTAGGACCGTTTAGAATTCAAACACAGGATCATGCAATTGGATAGAACTACTTAAAGACACTACTTAAAAATTCTATGACGAACTCAATAACCTCCCGTTGAAGTCAGTTACAAATACAAACATGCATTCATTTAAGAGGTTTAAACTCAAAGCTGAATGACACTGAATTAATATTTATGTACACTCACGCACAGCCCATTTGGAGGCAAACAGCGAGCTAGCTCAGCTATTGTGGGATCGGCTCTCGGCGGGCCTGGGGGCGCGAGATAAGTAGCATCTTCCATCTCGTTATGATTTAACTGCGCTGCTGCGAAATGTTTAGTCTGCATGTTTGTTTCATTATTTCAAATGTTTTTTGGCGGATGACGGATTGTCTTAGAAATAGATGATTATAGAGTTAATACGCTCTCATAATGTTGCGTGTAATAAATCTTTTAAATAAATTTAATCAGTTTTGTTTTATTCAGTTTTCATTCTTACTTTTTTTACTTTTCATTCTTATTTTTGGAGTAACATAATGTAATGTGTTATTTTCAAGAACAAATATATGTGGTTTCATTTAATAACGCAATGTCAAAATGACCCTGTATACTTAAATAATTTACCAAGCAATGCCATCAATTGGTTTTAACGCAAAAAGAAACAAGACGGTGCCTATGTCTAAGTGCCGTAGAATTGCCGTATCTCGTTCACATTTCATTACCTGTAAAGTAACGGTAGGGCACTTTAAATAATTCTTATTCTTAAGAAAGTGTTTCTTTTTTTTTTTAAATCACAACCAATTGTACCAACTTTGCCTATATTGTTTTTATATTCATATACTAGTTTTGAAGTAAAAAATAGGAATAAAATAAATAAAGCATTAAAATTCCATTTCATTCACATTGATCATTATTTTTTTACTTATTAATTTAACGTGAATACAATCCTTCAAGATAATCTCCAGACAGAGAGCGAGGGAATTAAACAAAAACAACGAAAACAATCAGTTGTTTTGCTATAATTATTGTAAATCCGAGAATTCTCACGAAAGGAGCGGATTTTGAAACAATAGTGTTGCATCATTTTCTGAAATTCATCACGCTGTAATCTAAAAAGGGATAGCATCAAAGATACAAATAATGGAGACAAAAGCGCAAGGAACATTTAATTAAAAAGTTGTTGGATTTATGAAGCCGAAAACTGTTTCTACTCTTGTGTAATCATCATTAATAAAGAAATAATTGGAATTCGTAATAAACGAAGAACTAATCAATTAAAGATGTTAATAATTTTGTCCATAAAAAAAATATTTGCTAACAAGTTCCCTGGACAGTGTCATAAAATCCAGTTTGCACAGAGTACAGACCGTAGACGTCTCGTGGCGCCATTAGTATAGGCCGATAGTATACATGCAATGAGTTTATATTAACGCCATCGTTCCTATATCATCGAGGTAAGTAGAGATCGCGCATACCTGCCTCCAAATGTCTCACGACCCTTGCTACAACCCAAACATTTTTCGCTTCTCGCTTGCTACAAAACTCACCAATAAATTGTAGTCTCATTACCAGAATATTCATTAAAATTACTGTTCCACCACCAGAGTAACATCAACAGAGGCTTCAAGACATTTCTTACCTAATAAATAGGATTAAACATTAAAACACTTCGGCCGATATATCTATAATCCCAAGGCTAATTTCATTTCATTTAACCTTTACGCACTGTCACTTTCATACACATTACGGAAGAAATTAACGAAATTCAGCAATAATATGATTGAATCATCGAAACTTCATCACCTAATTACAAAGTAAACAATAATTCGCTTCGGCAGCGTTTACCGAGCATCGAACTGGGTCACCATATGTGCATTTCGTTCGCATTAATTGCATTTTGTAATATTGATCTTGACATTTTTAATACATCAATTTGTATTAAAGATTTTCTAAAGTTGTAGATTTTTTTTTCTCGAACTGTCAAAATTTTGATTATGTTAAAATCGATTATTAATCGGTAGGACTTAACAATCATGACCTACAAGACTGTCGCCCCTAGCTTCAAGATAGTATTCTGACCTGATGTGCGTCGTTTAAATATAATGTCAACAAGTTACGTCGCTCACCATTTGCCAGAATTGTGCTACCTCGCTTGACTGGATATTCTCGGAATGACGATGTTGATTAACCTTAAGCAGAGTTTTGATTAGCAGGAAAACTTATAGAATTCTATTATTGGAAGAATTTATACAGTGTACTGATTACTGCAATGTTTGTATCATTGCGGCAGCCTCATTTGTGTAGAATTATTGAAATATTGTCGGTAATGTAAACGCATTTGGAAGTTCTTGGTGCAAATATATTGCAAATACTTGCTAGTATAGACATAGCATTACATTATGGTCCATCAATTAAACTAAGTCATTGGATAGAAAAACATATTTCCAATAATACAAGTCTAGAAACGTAGTTATTAGATCCGGGTTTACGCATGATTTCACACTGCACATAAATTCATGGAACTTTACTATTATCATTCGTGACAGGATTTCACAAAGGTCTTGCGTATGCGAGTTTATTCTTAAAACCAAGAAGAAATTGTGGGCATATTGTGGATTTAATCCTAGCCCCCAGGATAAACCTTATAAGTTGCCTGTGAAATAAACATAACAAATGTAAAAACTTTTAAATTAAATGCAATAAAGTCTACCCTACATAATATAGTAGCAGATTTTGTAATCTGAATTTACTAAAATAATTCTAAAAACTATTTCATTAATAGAAAACACGCTCTCTGTGAGGCTTTGTTTTTTTTAACTGTTATGCCTGTAAAAACTTTCAAATACATAGAGTCGCAAAACGAAAGTTCCTTTATCTTTAAGTTCATGTAGTTCACCTAATCGCCATCCCTAAGAATGATACTCTTGCCCACTAGTGGGACAGTTTAAGGGTTGATATAACGCATCCTCAATGCGGCTATCCAATGTCAGAGTCCGCAAGGCCGGTGAGCGTGTCCAGTGTAGGTTGATCTGGCTGCATTAATTTATCCGTGCCAGTCGGTGCCAGGCGCGCGCGCAGTTTCTAGGGCTGTCGGTTACCTATTTTGAATATTTTGTGCCAGTAATTTGCATTTAGAGATGTAAGAGATAATAAAATGGATGTTTTGAAGATTTCTGTTTCGTTACATTTGGAAATGTAGTTATATAAGTATTTATCTGATTATAATTTATTAAAAAAAAATCTCTAAATATCTCTGTAGAGGTATGAGGAGATATCATTTAAAAATATCACTTTTTATAATGAAATAACATATTCTCGAAATATTAGCAATAGAATTTAATATAATTATGTAAAAAAACGTCTAAATTAACAAACGTAGATTAGAAAAAAATAATAATAATAAAGATAAAATATTTTTTTAACCTAAAGAAAGATTCTACGCAACCGTTGATAAATTGGAATCCAAAGCTCGTAGAGACGGTAGATAATACCAAACATCTTAGTAATACTCTTCGCAGTGTATTGGTATGCGTGAGCGTATTACTTGAATATGGATGCATTATTTTAAACTGACTCATTGTTTGCCAAATAAGGATGCACGAAAATGTTTTATACTCTGACTTTATATTCATGGACCACACGAGTGTGAGATATTATGTTAATGTACTGTAAAACATAACACTGGCATAAAATTTTCTTTGTACTCTTAAAATGATGTCATCTGTAAAAGTTTCCTTGTTGTCTGTTGGCTTTCACGTTAGTCACTTCAAGAAAGAAATGACATCAAGATGAACAAAGAAAATATTACAAACTTTATACCTTACGGACATTACAAAATCGTACGATAAATTATTATAAACGTAATCTGCTACAGTTTAATAAAAATATAAAAAAGAAAAAACTACCATTATAAATAAAAAATAGACAAACTTCAAACTGCGACCCCTAATTCCATTGAACAGAAAATCAACACGTGACGTCACAGAGGCGAAGCCAGCCGACGTTTTCCGAGCAGCCCTGCACTATTATTTCGTATGTGTACGGTACATACATACTGACCGACACCGTTACAATGCTTTGACATCGATCCATAGCATGCTCGGAATTATTTTATTGTTACTTGTATCGCTTGCCGGTCTATCGTATTGCAGCCGTGTTAGGTTCGATTCCAGGGAAAAGTTTTATAGGATAAATAAATACACACGCGTCTTATAACAATTATATGTATTAGTTCGATGAAACGTTGAATAGTCGAACTTCTATCTACACTATAACTTATACAACTGCCATTTTCATAAGCATGTCAGTACTTTAGATCCTGCCTGTTTGGATGACAGTGTGTTGTATATAACTGTAGAATTTGCGTAAAGGCATAACATATGCGTCAACGCATACATACATTGTCTTAATCATATCTTAAAGGCAGTATTGAATAGTGCATCAAGGCTACTACATATATCGCCTGGATCATATCTTAAAGCCAGTATTGAATAGTCGTACATGGACGGTAGATGGTTCTGGAGGTCTCTAACCATACGGGTGTTGTCGCAGTCAGATTAGAACAGACTTGTTTACAATACTCATTACTTTTATACAATAAATATAATGAACAAAAACCTTGAGCCGACAATTTCAATTACCGTGTCATGATAGGCGTGTTGTATGTATTGGCAGTTGACCAGAACCGGCAGCTCTTGGGTTTTTTCATTCCTATAAATGTCTAAACACAGTCATTTGAAAATTAGATTCCTCAGACATAATTACCTATATTGTATTATTTTTTTATATGAATTATGAGTTGCGATATATCTTGATAAATTGATTTATTAGAAATGCGAAAGTTTGTGAAAATGTTTGAATGTTTGTTACAAGTAAACGCAGAAACAGCTGAACGGATTTGGATGGAATTTGGCACACTGATAGACTATGTCCTTAATTTGCCTATAAATATTTTTTATCCAGGTAATTTACTCCCATAAGGTGTTAAGATTTTTTTAACTGTTTTTTTTAAAATAGATAATGCTGTCACTGTACAGGTGACGCTATGAATCACTAGTGTCTTAAGGACCTTTGTAAACGAAAAGGCTTTAGGTGTAAGCAAAAACTTGTTAGATAGTAAAAATAACTTTTATTAAAGGCTTTAAAAAAAACTCCACATCGTAACAAATTGTCGTAGAATACGAAATTAGATTGCATAAAATATTATCAGAATATCAGAGACTGTCATAGACCATGGAAGATATTGCTCTCGTATGCGACATTCTCTTGATTAGATTATTGGGAAAGCTTATCTATGTCGAATACTATTTACCTATACATATAAAATACTGTCTTTCTGACATTTAACAAGCTCTGATTTTGAAGAAATTCTAGCAAGAGTGGAGGAAGCTAGGATACTCAAATGCTGTTTAAGCTTTGTTATTCATATTTTAGTATGGTTACCATTCATGAACAGTCTTACAATCCACAGACTACTTTCGTCACATAAATAAAATCTTGATACTAAAATTATTGTACTCTAAATTGACTTCGACTTCGGGTATCAAACTGTCTCCTAACATTGCATATTTAACATTGTATTAACGTGTAACGGTTGTATGTCCGTGTACAATCTCAGTGTTTAGTATGCGCCGACCAGTTGTACACGCGTGGAAAGGGCGCCGCGACACACTTTCATGGTCATTACTGTGAATGATGGCGAATTATAACCATTTAGAATGGTTTGTTTGATTCTTTTCACAAGACACGAAGGTAATGGAAAGAAAATTGCATGAAAAATAAGTGTTTTTGAAAGTAATGCATACAATAGTTTTAAGCGGGCTAAAACGCACGTTCTTAATAAATGCCCAGGACCTAAAAATAAGATTGAGTTTCGCGCGTAGTTGATAAATAAAACAAAATTTATTTAGTATTATCTTATATTCAAATTCGATTTCAATTTACATAGTATTAATAGTCTACATCAAAGAAATTCTCTAAGCAAATTTCTCTCCGAGCAAAACAAAAGGCTGCGCCCTATCTTGCCATCATTACCCAGCCACAACTCCTCGCGTCTTTAAATCTATATTATGCGCATGCGATGCGCAAGGAAGCCGTATTTTTGTAGCACGGACGTTTTTCACACAATTTTGTTACCAAATCGCGTGCAGACTACAAATATTAATGATATGATTTGCGTCCTGTCGTGAGAATAGTCAGTGAGTGAAGAGGCAAGCTTTCTCCCTCCCACGGCCACAAAAGACTAAACGTCATTTTGAGCTTACTTTCCAAACCCTGAGAATGTTTGGATGCCGGTCATTGTGTATCTATTAGTGTAAAGAAGGTAATTCCCCGTGATTTTGTATATGGTGACTTCTATCTAACCTCGACTTTCTTTATCTGGGTTCAAACCTAACTTTTCTATTAATGCAGGCATACTTACTAGTGAGTCACCAGATGTTTGATGATATCTACGGTCCACCAATACTAGAAGATTAAGCTGATTTGCTTACAGGAAAGAAATAACAGTTAGGGAAGAGACGGCAGTGCGCATATTACTCACTAATGAGTAAGATGAGTTCATCATACTATATACAATATAAAGCTGGGCTTTTCTGAGAGTTTATGGGTTACTGGTTCGGGGTAACTGGCCCATTCATGCTGCAATCGCAATGATCGCTGTTGCAAGTTTTAATATGTCTTAGAGTATGATAAACACACAGAATCCTGGTACCATCACGTAAAAATTAAACCCTAGCCCCATGTAAACGAGGTTCCGTTTCCATGGCAACGCGAGCCGAGCGCGACTCAGCCGACCGTCGCAGTCGTTGACCCGCCACCTCGACACTTTCGCTAGCTGGGTTTCATTGCTGCGTGCGTTCGGACATTTCTATTTATTGTACTGAATGCCATCTATGTACGACTATTTTACATCCGTGCGACTTGCATAGCCTCTAATACCCGCCACTATAAAATCTGTAATCACTTGCAACACATATTTCTTTGACATTGAACTATAATCCGTGACTAATCTTATTGGTTGTAATCGTTTATTACTATTATAACTATTTCGAATTGTGAAAATGTTTGGATGTTTGTCAGACGTAAACGCATAAACAGCTGAACGGATTTGGATGAATTTTCGCGCTCGGATAGACCATCTCCTAAATTAACTTATAGGCTACTTTTTGTCTTGGAAATTTACATTTACGAACCTTCATAGCGGCAAAGGCTTTTCACTTGCACGAAGCTACGAGGGGACACCGAGTTGTATATTTCATTGGGTGGTACTCTCTATCTCGTTATCAATATCTATTTGTGCCAGTAATTTACACTATTATGTTTTAATTGAGAACTTTGGAGTCAATGTGGTTAATACCAGTAAAGCGATTCTTAAACAAATACTTATTTAGTAACTGTAAAGGATCACAACGGTTATAAATTTTATTTTATTATGTAATATATTAGCCATCTTCATTAAACGCATCATTGTATAGTTTAATAAATAATATCTTTATTGTAACGTAGTCATAACATTGTTAAGCCGTGACCTCATAGTTTATCTTTAGATAGTAAACAGTCGTGATGTCACAACTATCGTTAACTATCTATCCAATATGAAACCCAAATTCACAACAAATTAACTCACAACGGGGCCTGTATTCCGTGAGAATTTAGATTCCACGCGGAATTTTTGAACCACACCAACAGGCCAAGATTTCGTACAATGAAATAAATACACTAAAATATTATAAAATAACTTAGCACTATACACAGTATTTTTTATCGTAACAGTTTGGAAGTACCTGAAGTTGAATCCAATTCTACAAAGGATTTTCACGGTAAAAAAATTCTAATCAAGTTGTATTGATTCACAATTAAAGAGTTTCGATATGAACCAAAGCGAGTGTAAAGATTCTTTGTTTCAAACACCCGGGGAATCCACACCTTATCGCCGAGGTCCACAATAATAATAACAATTGCCCGAATCGTCACAAACGATCGTTTCACTACAAATGGATTTTAGGATTTAATTAACTATAATAGTTTATTACTAACTAGCTAAAACAATTACTGAGTAGATATTGATTACGAACCGGTTTTGCTTTCAATTACAGAAAAGACAGAGTAATTGACAATAAGTCGTTAAAATTAATTACGCCTATTTTGCATAAACGTAAACGGAGTTGTAATCACACCGAATTTTTGTAGCTACCTTGCATGTAGTGGGCGACGCTGTTTTATTGATACTATTCTTCGTATTTTTTATCGAAATACGAGAGCCAATCACTTTCCTATTGGTAACTGCTATTTAAACCAAAAACAGTAACTGTGTTAGATTACTGAACGACATTGCACTACACACCCTGAAACAGACATTAATTCCCAGTAATGTTCTACGGTATTCTTAAAACCTTAGTGCTTAGCCTGAAAAATAGACAATACACACTTACCAAACCCTAGTACTACTTGCTTCAACTCAAAAATGACTTCCTCCTAGTCGAATTTCGGCCACACTGGTTAATCTCAGCGGAGATCCGCCAGGTAACCAGGAGATATTATAGTATACAAGCGTGTACGCAATCCACAGGTGCACTATCTGTTCACTCTCATAGTCCGGTGAGACGGGGATACGACATGACTGGAGACAGATCAGGCGCAGGACCAACAGCTCTACATGTTTTCGAAGGCACAGGGGTATCACACAGCTAATTTCATGACTCCGAGCTGCGACTGAGTAATTTGTAATATGAAAAAACCCAACCACAATTACTTTTGGCACGACCTGAGACCCCAGGACTTCCGCGTAGTAGTCGTACACATCCGTGTACGCATTATAACTACACTACCGAAAAACAAAATATAAGCTTCCCATCAAGAATAAAACGTTTTTGTACGGATAATACTTATCACCAGGTTGTTTTTTGACATTGTCGCTGTCGGTGACAACTAGAGGTTAGCATTAACATAGTTAAACAAACTCACCAAGCGTTACTAATCACTGTTATTGCAAGTATTTATTACGGTTTACTAGAAACTTCTATAGAATACTAGTTCTTCGCGACTTCACATACAAAAGTCGCATTATGTTTTTGATTAAATTATTATCAGTATTTACTGTCTATTTGTATGCTTAGTAGTGTGTTATTCAATTTTGATATATGATGTTATATCTATTATTTAATACACATTGTATAAATAAAATTGATATAAGAGTGACGAAGTGTTCCCTAATACGAGGCGTAGATAAGCAAGAAAACTTGCATAAGACGACTAACGCATGCAATTTGAATCGTGTATCGATCTGACTTCTGCAAATTTTAAAGCTTGCAGCAATTGCGACAGGTCTCTTGTGTGCTTCTGTAAACGCATTGAGAAGTTCTTACGATATATGTATATTGCTGAAAGAACTTGCTTGTCTAAACTACTAACGTTATTTCAGGGGGCAGTAGAACATCCAGAGAAAATTAGGGAGCATTGAGATAGCGCATGACGGCGTGGAGATGCATGTATAGAGGTAGGTAGTATAAAGTTCATAATGTAGCAAGTTCTTGCACCGTAACATAAGAATTCATATGAATATTCAATCTTAGAGAGTGTCACACCGGAAGATTTTTGAAAATAAAAGTAAAAGCGGGATTACACAACACCGGAACCGGTTATGGTCAAAAATAAAGCACAAGAATCGAACACGCAACGATCGCGTGATGATCTAGAATAAATTTATGCGCCTCACACGATACCACATCCGGTGCGCTCAAATTGTGCAATTAAATATATCAATTAAAGCTATAATCGATAATCGATCCATTATGCGTAATTAAAATCAGAGAATTATTGTTTTATCATAAAATTACACATGTAGATCTGCGCAAAATTAAAATAGATATATAATTATACATTAAAATTCATTTAGCATATTTTCGTCACATTGTGTAACAGGCGAATTAAGTGTACTTCAGGTGCCAGCCTCACGTTACACGTTAGTATTTTTCGTATAAACAAAAGTCGATTACCGAACTCAAATTGAACCTACCACATTCTAAGTGGCACAACACAACAGATCCGTTATTTTGCACTTATTTTTATTACAGCGTAATTTTTGTGTACACAGTTGAAAATAAACGAAATTGTTGTTTATTGTAATGCAAATTGATAATATTCCATGAGTTTTTTGTTCCCGAGCGACGAGTCATTGTCAATTGTTCGGAGGACGTTGCACCCACACCATGGCACATTCAAAAATGCTCTTATTATCCGTAAGCAGGAACGAATCCAGGGGAGTGATGGAATTGCCTCCCGTTAAAGTTACCGCAATGTAATAATTAGCTAGGCTAATGTTTTCCATGATGGAGCGTTGTCAACATTTTTCTCTGATTGCCTTGCTCTGAAACTATTATCTCTCCCTGCTTTGACTTCGCTCTAAGTCAAGAGAAAAAGAGAGAAGATACTACTGTAGGTAATAGTAGTGCTGGAGACGATAAATTCTTTATTACTCTACGAAAGAAAAAAATCACAAGACAAGAATCCGCGCCTGTAAACCGAAACCAGCAACATGAATTCTTCAAAACGTTTACAGCGAGCATGTTTCAGTATAAAATTAATTCTCGTCGGTTAAACGGTCGCAATAAGCACAATAGAAAGACGAGAAATGGACTTTCTCCGGCGCGCCGTTACGTTTCGCGGACCTAATTTTTTCCTCCACTGTAATCTTATTTAATTTTTTATACGTTTCGCGTGAATTATTTTGACACAGATTTGTTGAAAAAACGTCGGTAAACAAGCGACTTTAATGGTAATATCACCTGCCATTATTTCCAGAAATGTACTGCATTTTCAAACCTTTACGGTTTGGTGAGAGGTTATTTTAGGAATCACATCGCACATTATATAGACATGGGTTTAAACAATGTTATAACCTTTTACAGGTAGTAGTGGTATACCTTCAGCATAACCGCTTCATGCGTCCGTTAAATCATGTGAAGTTAGAATATAACCACAATATTATAACAATAGCCATTTCCAGTTAAGAAAAGCATAACAGCTGAATATCTATAGAAACATATTATAGACGGACAAAATACATTGAACCCTAACAATGCAATCCACAACGGAATGATCTTGATAGTTGCTACCGTTGTGCCGCACAAAGGAATATTCATATCTGTTATATGACAAAGAACGCTCATGACATACGGTACGAGTGGTAGAATGTTATTAACATCGGTGTATCTCTACTTATGTTTATTGGGTTTTATTGGAATTATTGAACTGAGTTTTTATAGTATAAACCAATGTGCAAGTAACTCCCTGGTGTTAGGAGATCTATACTACTGTTAAGCGCCCAAAATTCCAGATGAAGAGGGTAGTTTCCTATGTTTGATTTTATGGATTATTTATATGTAACAGATAATTATACAAAAAGAAATTCTGTGAAATCAGCATCACAATTGATTGAAAGATAAAGCAGTTATAAATACTTGAAAAATTGTTTCTAAGCAAAAGTGGGTACGTGGTGGGGTTATCGTGCTATCTCTTTCTTACGCACGCAGCGTTATGATCGGTGGCATGTGGTGACGTCAGAGTTTGCTATTACTATTTGACAGTTACCTCTTAGACCAAATTTCAAGATTTAAAAAAAATATTGAAATTAAACTAATTTTCGGATTCTATCGCAGTATTGGTGTTTTTATTTTCTCCCGACGTTTCGAAGACTTTGCAGCCTTCATGGTCACGGGGGGGGACTGTCCCCGCCGATACCGCGATAGAATCCGAAAATTAGTTTAATTTCAATGTCTAACATTCGCGTAAACATAAGAAATCATTATTTAAAAAAAATATTTTCTGTTAGATTTTGGATGACATATAGTTTTGATAAATGTATTAAAAAAAAGAAGTTAACTACCCTATTGTCGATGCGCTGCCAGTCTTTAAAGAAAGTAAATAAATAAGCTGTATTACGCTATGAAAATTTATATTTTTTACTAACAGAAAGTTACAACACCCACGTCTTAACCAAACTTTTATCTTATCAACAAATTACGTTCGTCCCGTAAATTCCTTACAAAAAAAGAATCTTAGCGACTAGAAATAATGTAAACACCGTTGTTCCCGCGAGTGACGGCGGCTTGAGAAACTAGTTTGCAGTCGCCTTGACTATACACCGCTAGATGACCTTTACCAGCCATAGCAACAATCTACCCACTAGACTTGGTCAAGCCTTTTTTAAACAGAAAACATATTCCGATGTACGACGTAACGTTAGGGACTCGACCCAGCAGTCAATCAGTGGCTAAATTTTTGAAACTAAACGTGATGCAAAAAATAATGCCTTAGATATCGCTGCCAATTTAACAGAAAACAAAAACTAAGACAAACGTCAATAATCCTAAAAGGAAAGCCGGTAGGAATCGGGTTGTATGGACGCTACGCCCCTGTTGAGTTATATTAATTTGTGCTGCCTCGGTAGCGTTGTTATATTGCGGTGCAACTGCAGTGCTGTGTCAGGTTCAATCTCCAATATGATGATAATGTCGCCACATTACATCGTGGGACGGAATACGTATGGTGAAAAGTGGGTGCACCTGTTATATCCCTACCCCTAGGAGGACAAAAGGCGTGAGTATAATTTGTTTAACTCGATCAGTGTTACAGTTCCTCGCTGTGCACTCGAGTTCTCAAATATAAATAGAAAGTATTATAACTCGGTGTTAACTTTCGACTTCCTACAGTGTGACCTTTACTGATCCGCCGTGAAACGAGTTAACTGCACGTTTGTATAGATTTGTGATTTCACATTGTCGAAAGGTTTCATTGACGGTAAAGGTTTACCTGTCCCTAATCCGTGTGAGAGAGAGAAAGAGAGAGAAAATCCGCGTGAAGTAATACAACATTATCATTCAATGCTTATGTGCGTTTGTATCTGGTTTTGCCCGTAATAAAGGGACTCCTTTTAATTGCCTATAACACAATCATAATTTAGGCCAACTTATCGTTCGTCACTTATGTGTATTTAATTTTATCTGGTTCCTAAAAAGTAAATAGCTCCCAAACAAGAAATCCTTTATTTTAAATATGGGTCCAATGGCTGCAATCAGGCTTGGGTCAAACATTTGCACACCACAACATTTGTCGCGCATATCATGTCCTACATTTAAATGGCAGAACTATCGCGACTTGACCACAATATTCTTCATCAATGCAATACAAACCTTAACACAACCGTTTACATTCTATATTAGTCCAACAATAACAAAATTACGACTTGTGTGAAATTTCAGTCGAGCTCAGCATTTCGCTAACACAATTCTACTCATGCGATAATAAACTTTATTTTTAAATCAATACGATACACATTTGATTATCACAGTCCATGTGATCAAACCGGAAGCGCCTCATTGAGCGGGCAAACACGTTGAGACGAGCCGACTTCCGGCGGTCAATGTCGTCGAATGCGGCAGCCATCGCCTCGCGTACGATACAATGGGATGATTGGTTACGAATAACCGTGGAGTCTTCCTTCTACAATCGAATCATTAGAATGTAAACACGTGTTGTTACGTCGCCACGACACAACCAACAACAATTTTTTCATTGACTTTAATAGTCATAGTTAATTTTGTCAGAATTATTACGTTTGTTTTGTGACAACTCTTATAGCCTTTACTTTACCGATGTTTATGCTATGGCAATTATTATGGCTGTTACATTCACAATTCAGGAAGAAACGTAACTAACAGGTTTAAACGAAATTAACTTTTGAAGTACGTAATATTCCAAAAGTGTCAACTAGTGTTGGGAACATAGAGTATTATGAACAATATATCATTGTGCAGAATCGCAAGTTAAATTATGATTCTAATCTCCAGTGTAACGTACACGACCGTTGAAATATAACACTGGTTTCAGAGGGGTTCAAGGTCTGGTGAAGTGCGTTCTAGATTATTCTTAGCTTCTATTTTGCTTGTCATTGCAATACAGCAATGGCGATAGGCGACCGCACAGAGACTATTCTTCACTTGATGCGTTTACCGAATTTAGGGGATAAAATTAAAATCTTAACTTTGTTATTTTTTTTATATTTTTATATGTATGTTTTTTTAAGAATATATATGTAAAAATGTAAAAATAAAGAGAATTGAAAAATATTTTCAGTGAAATTGACAAATCTTAATAAAACTATTCTTTATTTGTACATTTTGATATTTTTTCTGAATTTTGTAGTTTTACACATTTGTTATTCTGAGTGTTTTGAACAAAGGTACGAGTTATAACTTTACGTCGATTTTTTAAGACAGAGGAACTATCCCAGCCGAGCCGGCATTCTAATCCTCTTCACCAAAACCCAATGAACCAGCTCGAATAATTCACTTTTTAATTTCAATGAATGACGGGAGCCTGATAGTAAAGTCGACTACCCACAAATAGTAACAACAAAATTGCAGTCGTCGCCTTTAGACATTCAGTAATTACAGACTACAATGTCCTGTAAACTGAAATACAGCACCCGCACAATGTTGCTTGACGACTGAAGTATATATTAAACCTACCGAATATTCTAGATACCACATATATCTTATCAAAATCTCAGATCTTTTGTATGATAATCAGTACAAAGACATGACATATGTTAAACTGAAGCGGTAATCCTCGCAACCTTGCGCTTTGCAATCCGTCCACGTAGAGGATATCTTGGTATACCAGTTAAATGTCAAGGATCTCATTATTGTTACGATAGAATTAGATAAAAATAGTATTTTCAAACACATTAATATTAGGCTTTCATTAAATCGTGCCACTGAACATCAAGCTTCTATAAAAATGAGAGGTATTAGTTTTTTGTTCGCCACGATCCTATAAAAAAAAGGACTTCACTTAACTTGAAACTTATAAAGAATTATAATGACTGCAGGTTTTGTTATGGTGATTTTCGTCAATGTTAAACCGAGGAATTATAATAAAAAATAAATCGGATTTGAAAAATCAAAAGTGAGTTGGGATCGAACGCAAGACTACACGAAGCTTTTTTTCCCATTCATAAGCAATTGTGTTAGTGTTTGCAGCAAAACGAATACGTTCATTATCGTAAGCATTTTTATTTGAGGAACTTGCTGCCTTTGTTTTAAACCAACACCACCGTCATAGAGATTTCCACAACCAGAAAGAATAATATAAAATACACATAACAATAACCGATCACCACATTAACAAATGTTATTCAACAACTTTTAACAAATACTTCGTCTCTTTCATACTTCAAAACTACTACTGACTAAGATCGCTTATTAGGTTAATTATAATAAAAAAATGCATGTTAATAAGGTTCATTATGTGGGATATATTAATAAGCAATTTCCATTATAAATATTTAAAACAAAACAATAAAAATATCTATATCAAGACATGCCGGTCGCGCGACTACCCGTATCGTGATTCGTGAATAACGTTTCCTTTAAAAAGATTTCAACGAGTTCCACTGATTTATTTTCTCTGTATGACATAAATTAAAAATATTTTCTTTGCTTAATCAGATCAATGAACAAATCAAGTTTTTTTATAGGTATTGGGTAATTTAAGATTAAGATTATAGAATTAATTTCGACTTAAGCGGTATATTTGAGTAAAAAAATATATAAATCACGTTTCTAGCGGTTCTTACGCATATTTTAATATACTATAAATTTTATTTTTTTATATAGATACGAAAATATTCACTTCAAACGAAAGATAACTGTTTTTGTAAATCAGGCTACTTACTCAAAAATCACGTTAGATATTTGCCTTTATGATTTAAAAATTAAGACATTTAACTAATTCTATCAATATATATATTTTTTTTTCATAAAGTATAAAGTACAGAAGTATAGTTTAGCAATAAATGAATTAATGAATCTCTCTTAGCTGAATTTCAGCCACGAAGACAAATCTTGACGGAAATCAACCAAGTACGTGGGAGATATTATAGTGCACAAATGTTTGCGTAATACACAGGTGCACTCTCTGTTCCTTCACACTCATAATCCGGTGATACGGATGAGTTTACCAATAATGAACACAGCAGTGAACAGTGCGAACAACTGACGAACGGACAACAGACAAACTTTAGTTATATATAGATTACTAAGATAAACTCTGAAACTGTTTCAATTGAGCGTCTAGTTGTAAACCTAATTTGTTATCAGTTTACGGACTGATATTATTAGTTACAATCTCTAGAAGTTTCGACCAAAATTAAATTACTTAGCTTTAAGACTAGATTCTAAACCTAATGGTTTGTTACATAAGGTTTACAATCGAAGATAATGCCGTGAATATTTAAATACGTGGTTTTGCCTTTAATCCATTTAATATACTAAGGATATTTAATCGTTTGTGTTTTATAAGTTTGGTCCCAGGACGGGAAAATATGAACGAGATTTTGAAAAAAATACGTGCATCAGTTGCACTTAAATAGAAAATGTGTTTCGTATTCTACGCTCGCTTGACATTACGGAGACAGATGTCAGCTCAAAAAGTGTACTAGTTACGCCTCTGATTACCTTTCAGGTATAGAGACTTGATAGTATTTTAACTAATTTGCAAAACATAATCTTCGCACCATATTTCATCATGACGCCTTGTCATTAAACAGACAGACAACACCAAACCTTTTGTATTTTTTTCGACCATATATCATAGTCAATAGTGTACCAAAATAGCCATGAACAATGTATTTTTTGCCTCATAGACAATGGAACTAAGTAGGAACCATAGCATGCGAAGCTGTTATTATGAATGTTCGTAGCGGGCATAAGTTTCATGAGATGCAAATTCAATTCCCATCGCGAAAAATGTTTTACTTGATTGCTTGGAGACTAAAGTTAGCTACTGATGGTAGGTCTCTTTTATGTGAGAGTACACCTGGTTAGGTACCACTGTAATGTCTATTTCTGCCGCCGAGCAGTAGAACGTAGTCATTGTTGTGTTCTGGTTTGAAGAACAGTAGCCAGTGTTAATTGTAGCCAGTGTAACTACTGGACATAATGCGACTTAACATCTCATGTCTCAGGATGGCGAGTGCAATAACCAAATAATACGTTGTAATTCAAGGTGCTGGATGGTGTTTCTACTATTTATGGGTCGTATCGCTTGCCATCAAGCGAACGGCAAGCTCGACTCGTCATTCAAAGCAGTAAATAAAAAAAAAAATACTTGAGGTTAATTTCTAGATAGATACTTGAGGCCCCAGGGAGCGAACGTTGTCCATAAAATTGCCGGGTTAACAGATCTAATTAAAGATAATATCATATATATAAAACGCGCCCGTAATTTATCTTTAACTTTTATTTGCAATATAAGTGTGATTGGGTACTATAACATTACAATACAACTGCAGTAAATGGGCATAGATTTAATTCTAGCAAATAATGTTATTTCTTAACGTTATTATAGCTAACGACATCAATAACTTAATATAATTACATTAAATTGGCCGTAATAACATAAATGGTTTACATTTCTCAATAATCGACTAAGTAATGATTAATTTTAACTTTCCCACGTTGTGTCGACTGTCAACAGACGAGACTCGAGACAAGTTTGAGTTTTGTACGAAGAATTCCGTTAATTCGTAAAAGTAGGTTAGGTACGATGCCGGTGGCAAACTTTGCCTCGAAGACTTTCTACCAAACGCATTGGCGGCGTGAACATGCCATCACAATCATACCGAGCAATGCAAAAACTTTTTTTAAGTCAACATTGTAAAATTACAACAAAAAACTAGCTCGACGTTCGCCAACTTTTTAACATGTACTTAAATGGCGAAGGAAAGCATTCCGTACAGCCTACCTGATAAATGCCTCGTGTCGATCTGCGCTGCCACCGCGACGGCAAGCAGGAGAAGGCAGAACGCCTCCCTGGCGCTCCGCATTTTACTTCACTTCAAACCACATCAACACAAAACACACACAAAATTATTTATTTGAATGTAACACACACAGGCCGCCGGCGCAGTTCGAAAGTTAAACTCGGTTGAGAAAGTTTTGGTGACGTGTCGCGGCCGATGTCGCGACAGACGACAAGCAAGCGACTCGGGGGCGAGTGAGCGACTGACGCCGCGCCGGCCGGCTTGGAGGCTGTGTTGCAAGCCTTCGCTACGCAAATTGCGCTGTTCACGCGACAATGAAAATCTGACTTCGTGTTCCATAGTTTTATTCTGATATTATTACATAGCCAACAATCGTAATTATTGTGCAATCTAGGAGTGGCTGTTGTAAGATTTAAGAGTAGTTCAATTCCAGTTTGGTTATTAATTATTAATAAAAACACAACATCATATTTATTATGACTGGTGATTATATTCATCTCTCATACTAAGTAAGTATACTTGCGTTTTGTCGTAGATATAACTCGTGATAGATCTTATTTAGTGCTAGTGTTGGAAATAATATAACAAGATTATTAATACGGTGGTAACGAATACTACAAAGTGTGAGCTGACTTTTTAAGTATTAGATAATATGGCTAATGCCGTTTTTATATGATAAACCAGCCTTTTATGCGTCTGGTTATCACTGCAATGTCTTTCTGCCGGTAAACTGCTATATTCATTGCATAAGCACTGCTGTATTCCGGTTTGAAGGACATTGTAATCAGAGATATTATTCAAGTGCAGTCCTGGATTTGTAAATAGGCCGTATAGGCCTATATGCGGCAGTCTCTTAGGGGCGGCAGATTTCAGAGGACGCTCGCTTGATTTAATTAATCATTCGTTTATTTAGCTTTAGTGCCTTTCATAATTCAAAGAAATGGAAAATTATTTAGTATTTTAGAAACCTATATACATATATAAATTACCCACATGCGCGGCGGAAATAAAGTAGCCGACTCTCATAAAAAATATAAATCCGACGCTGCTCAAGTATGCTGTTCAAAGCCTTGAAATTTAATGTACTGGGTGGCGTTACTTCTGTTTATTAATATACGCATCTTGTTTTTTCCCCTATTTAGTCATATAAGACAAATACTAAAATTAATTTCTCTATTCGTGCTTAATAACTCAAAATACCCATATTAGTCTAAATAACCAATATTACCTTCATCTCTTTATCAGTGTCTATTGTACAATCAATCAATCAATTGAAAACAAAATCACGTAGATATCAACGTATATTTTTCCCTAAAACCTTGCATTACGTTACACATGGCAACACCGCGACTCGCACAGGTGGTCGGTCCACGCGATTCACGACGCGCCGGCCGCGCGGCAGGTAGCGAGTAAACACAACCTCAGTACGGGTGCCAAACTAGTGCCGGGGTATACCATGGTCTCCAGTGACGTCAGCAATCATCCTTACAGTGAAACTTTATCACCGGTCACCAACCTTGATACAGGTAATTAGTAATATGATCATGCGATTTAATATTATACTTTGTTAGATACCCACTTTAGATAATTAAGTATATAATTGCTCAAAGGTATATTAGATACAATAGTGTTTTAACGTGTTTGTCTGTTGGAACGCTATAAACTATCGAACAGATTTTCATACGATTTTAACAGTGGACGGGCTGATCCACTAGAATGGTTTATAGTTCATATTCTGTATACTTAACTCATCAAGATTTTGCATGACAAAAATTTAAAAGACAATGTAGCCAAATATGCTGTATGTGCGAAGCCAGGGAAGTCGCTAATTTATATTAAGAACAAACAAACAACTAGAGCAATTAAATATTGGTATCTACGGACACGAGTATTTTTTTATTGTATTTAACTACTACTATTTAATTACAGCGTTACAGAAGAAGTAAAACTATAGCCTGATGTGTCTAGTGGTGTAAAGGAGCCTATGAACCGCGGCGATGTCGATACGATTTCCAGATCGGTGAAAACAATAACGTTTTACAATAAAAGTAATAAAAACATCTTAGGGTGAAAACCGTTTTGCTAATTGGTGTCTCCTCTATTGCGTTAAAAGATTATTATAATACTTATTATGAACTTCGCGCAGTATGGAAATACTTGCCGTGCTTCTGTCTATCCCTTCAGCCATAAAGGCGTAAACATGATATCTTTACTAAGAGCGTAGAAAACATTATTCTATAGTCGTTAGCGCTTATAGATTACAAAAAATGAATGGGAATGTAATATCCAAACTATAAGTCGATTGCTATCATGAGCGCCGCGCCGCCAAGATTAGTTTTAGGGTGGTGCATCGGCACCTACACATTATAATACATAATATCAATTAGTTTGTTTTTTTTTAATTCAATGCGCGCGGGTTTTGAAAATGCTTTATCATAAGCATAATTATGTAGTTGGTAGTTCCCATTGTTGCAGATTTATTCAGTAACATATTTTTTGTGATTCAAAGCAAGAGGGGTGCATGTACATACACCAATTTGCACCCACCCTCCCTCGGCGTCCATGATTGCTATATGTCGTTCTCATTCATAAAGCTAGACATAATACTTACGTAATATATTTTTTTATCAATACCAACAAATGTTACGAAACTCAGTTGGTGTATAAATGTTACAGAGTTGTTAATTATTTTTTATTTAATTACATTTGTTGCAATAAGAAAATGATCTACTGATACCTATGCTATGAGAACCTGCGCTATAGATGTTAGTGAAGGCTTCAGCAAAAAAAAAAAAAAAAATTTATAGTATTTATTGACGCTAACTTTGCAGGCGTGAGTCCAGTAGCAACTAACGATGTTGACTCCAGATTCACGGCGGTTTAAAACTGTAGTACATGGACTGAAGGAGAGTATTCTTACGCGGTATATTACTTACTCTACAAGCCTGTTTTACAATGTTACATATTATCCCCTAGTTAACAAAAGACAGTTAATACATATTATTGTCATTTCTTTACCGTTAAGTTCAGAGTATGACTGATCCAAATCCAAAGAGACGATAGCCTAGTTGGGAGTGGAACGGACTGTCAAGACGTAGGTCCCCTAATTGGAAATGTAGACGTTTGTAGGTCTGTAGATTAAAAACACATACCTGAACGCACCATTGACTGTTCTTAAAAGTTATACGTGTATTCTTTATGAATTACAGCCTGTTTTAATGGTAAAGAAAACATCGTAGGGAAACCTACATACTTAAGAAGTTCTCCATAAAAATTTTGAAAGCATATTGTGAAGAGTGCCAACCCGCACTAGGCTGGTGTGGTAGACTACGGCCTACCCTCTCAGTAGTAGAAAATACCCGTGCTCGGCAACGGGTATATAGTCCAGAGCTGGTATAATTATTTATGACTTTTGTATTTGATCATCTTATAGCGTATTCAACGATTGGCGTTTACTCAGACATTGTGAAACAGACTCTAAGTAAAAGTTCTTACAGTTCCCTACTAGTGAACACTACGATGTTTTCTTCTTTCGAGCTCCATGTGATGACGGCGTCCAGACCCACGCCGACCTTACATCCATCACGTATGGTCTCATTTTGAATGATTGAGTTTTATTAATTTAATATAGTTTATATAAGGTAAGGGAGTAAGGGTGCATTTTCCCCAGGTGGCTAAAGGGATAATTAATGTATCAGTATTGACAAATTCTCACACTAACACAAACATCCCCAATCTGACTCCCTGGGGAGTTTAGGGATTTAAACTCTATTAATTGCAGAAAACAAGGAATCTGGTTACTAACATTGATTGCATTAGTGACGCAAGCGTTCGCTAGATGGCAGTCTGATAAGTCTTTTATATGCTATTGTCCGTCTAGGTAGATACCAGCCACAATGTCACCACACTGTCTACTTCTGCCACTGAGCATTTTTGTGCAAGCACTACGTATTGTTTTTGAACTTGATGACATCAAGAGATTAATAACTACCAAATAATATCTAATTCTAAAATCTATATATGACGAGCGCATAAGTTTATTGAGTTATATTATACTAGCTTTTGGTCGCGACTTCGCCCGCCTGAAGGAGTTTTCCGGGATAAGTGTCCCGCTATATATTTTTCCGGGATAGAAATTAGCCGATAACCTTCCCAGGGTTTTAAACTATCTCCATACCAAATTTCATCAAAATCTGTTCAGTAGATTTTGGGAAAATCGATAACATACAGACAGACAGAACAGAGGACTCTGTACATATATATATATAGGTATGTATATTGTATAGATAAGGTTTTTGAGAACTTTGTAATTCGCTTTTGGTTGATGTTACTACAGTTTTTAGTTAGGAGAAACAGCGATACCCTAGTTGGTTGTGGAACGGACTGCCGAGACGAATGTCCGCAGGTTCAAACCCCAAAGGCACACACCTCTGACTTTTCTAAAAAAATATGTGTGTATTCTTTGTGAATTATCGCTTGCTTTAATGGTGAAGGAAAACATCGTGAAGAAACCTGCATACCTGAGAAGTTCTCTATAGGAATTTCGAGAGTGTGTGAAGTCTACCAATCCGCACTAGGCCAGCGTGATGGACTAAGGTCAATTCCCTCTCGGTAGTAGAGGAGGCCCGTGCCCAACAGTGGGACAGTATATAATACAGGGCTGATATTATTATTAGTATTATATTACAGTTTTTAATCTTGACACCGCTACTAAGGAAAATATTAAATTTGATTAACTGCCTCATTCGGGGAATACCTAAGATTTCGTACCTAAATGACGTTGTAATGCGGTGACAGTGGTTGTTACAATATAATTTATTAACAAATCGCCAGGATTAATTGACTCAGAAAACACGTCAAACTTGCATCCTGCGGTTAATTACTGTATTGCCATTAAGTACCTATTAGATTTTAAAACTCTGGTGGTCAAGTGGTGTAGGTACATATTGTTAGGCATAGGATTTTTCATTATAAAATATGTGTTAATAAAAAAAAACTCTCTTCCTTCTTTGAAACGATAAATGAATCGGGTATAAGTAAATTTTGTTGTAGTTGGACATTAAATTATTAAATAATTTACTTAATAACGTTACTTGTAGCGAACTAACTGCCACGGTGGGAAACAGAAAAAAGGGAGGTAGTGGTTCTTTTTATTTTTGTACAGATATAAAAAATAAAGATATAAAATATTCTTAACAATTTCGAATGTCCGATTCCTAAATTGGACCCATGCCATAAACTATTATCAAAGAAATTGAGTTTGCTTACTCTTGTGTGAAAAAAAACTCATGGCCCAATATAAATGATTGCTTCTAACCAATGCGGCGGTTATAAATTACAATAAGTAGCGAATAGTAGGTAATTTAAAATATTGTACTATCATAAAGATTGTAGAAATTGAAACACCAATAACACAAATGAGGATATTGTTGTAAGCAGTTTGTACTTACTTAAATGTTCAAAATACCCAGTACGTGGAACAAACCTGACACCGCCTGGCACGATGATACAAGGAAAACTTATTCTATAATAACAAGTGTAGCGTAAAAAACATTCAAGTTTTATTTCGAACGTTGTTAAGAATAGATCAGCAGTTTTTAAATAAATGGATAGTGCATAAAGTGATGACGTGGGCCTGGACGCTTGCAATTGGCTGTATGCGCTGAGCCTAATCTTAATTTAATAGCAATGCCACCCAAAACTTGGAATAGAAAAGTAACAGGCTCCTTATGTTTACGCGAATGTTAGATATCGAAATAAGTAATACCATTTTTCCGATTATTAGAATTGTTTTTTTCGTAGTCATAGGCTGCTGAGTACGCCGTTACCGATTTGAGATAGATGAAGACATTTTCATACTTACTAACGTCATCCATAACGCACCTGTAATCTAAGTGCTTACTGCTTACAATAACAAAATCCGATAGGTAATAATGGTAGTACCTAACGAACTGTTGCATGCAAAAAAGGAACGGTTGCTTGTGAGTGAACAGCGAATTAGACGATTTTTTTTATATGACCCGTAACATTGCTGTAAGTAAGCTTACTCGTATAGATATCAGCTATACCTTTTTAAATCTTTTGAAAGGTCATTGGAAAAAAATATGCAATGTAAGTGTCTATCTGCTTTTAACATGTTTATAATCAAAATCCCTAAAGCCGAAGTGCATCAAATTACACTTAAAAAGCTCGGCTACTGATATATTACTATTAAACGATAATATGGCGGTCAACAACATACAATAGAAGAAGTTATAAGTATAAAATATTAACATATAGATTGAACTTTACATTAGGTAAATTAATTAGACATAATCGTAGACAGAGGAAAGGTATTCCTCGGTGTATGTATATAATAAAATATAATTTATAAAAAAAACACATATTTTCACAACTTTTTAAATGGCAACTTTAGTTTTATCGCGTGTAAATTCATAACTGGCAATAATCAGAACCAATTGTCCAACGCATTCCGTATCAAGCAAAGCTTAGATTTTTATCTTAACTATCTCTTTCTGATAGATGTTGATACTCATACTTTTTTTCATTTTCTTGTTTACACATGAATACGAAACTGGAATACACTCTTGATAAGGGACGCGACTATTGTGATTATTATTTCATGAGGAAACTAGTTAAATATGTGAATACATGAAACTATAGTAAAAATGACGAATACAGAACAGCCAGACTTGTTATTCTTCGACACATTTTCCCACGACACAAGTGAGGTAAGTATTTAAAGATTACATGAAAATTGCATGCCTTTGCAGGTTTTGTATTTCAAACGTGAATTTTCTTGCAGGAATTAAATTTGGACTTAGTGCAGTTCCCAAAGTCGGTGTATGTGACTGAAATCCGTATAATACCGCTGGGCGCGCGAGTTCAGGGCGACTTTCCGGGTGGGGTTCGGCTAGGAGCTACAAACCCTACAAACTTTCACATAGATTTCTTTGTAAACGATTTGAGTAAGCCAGGGGCGTCTACCTTCGAAGCCCTGGGTAGCCTTGACTACTGCCAGAATGGTCAGATACATATGGAGTGTGGGAATGGTTTGGATCAGCCCAGAATTCCCACTGATGGACTGGTGCTCAGAGGTATGAATTTTGTGGATCTATTACTAAAATAAAATCTATTTACTTTAAACGACCTATGGTATGGTAATGAAACATATTATCTCCCCTGTTATGTAAAGATAGTGGAGTCATAACTTTTGTTAAATAAGGAATTACATCACAATTACAAAATGTTATGTCGGCACCATTTCAACTCCACTTAGGTACTTCAGAAATATAATGAATAGAATGACATTAAAGTTCTGATAGAAAAACATCAATAACGCATGTAGAATTCACCGTAGCTCAATGTGATGACAGTTAAATGAAGTTATGTTTTGTTTATTTCATTAATTATTATAAGGTTTGATACCTTCGTTAAAATGTAAACAGTAAATAAATGTAACATAAACTCTTCATGCCACCTTTATCACTCCAATACTGGAGGAAATTACAAACAGAATGTCCATTACCATATTAAGAGTTTATTTTTTATATGTGCACGACAAAGTGACCCTGCTGCACCTGGTGGTAAGTGGAGTGGGAATGTCGACTGACGAGAGATGATTACCTCTCAACAGTGGACACAATTATGCCCGCCTGTTAAAACTGGATCTACACAGGTCAATCTTAGAACACAACACACTTACGTGGGCCACTAAATTGACGGTCCCTACGTATAGTATAGAATCTGCGAAATGCAATGTTGCAGATTCAATACTTTGCGTAGGGACTGGCGATATTTAAACGGTCCTCATTAAAATGAACTGCATTTATTTAAGAGAATAAGGATCGAAGTGCTTATCGCCATGGTAATTAACACTCAACAAGCGATGTTTATTCCACAGTCCGTGTGTGAAGTATTGCATCTGCAAAATGCAATTTTGCAGATTTGATACTTTATGTAGGGACCGCCATTATAACCGGTTTTACCACCTTGTGTATGGTGTTTGCTATCTGGGAGGATATAAAAGATATCTTACTACCAGCAAGTGAGCAGAAGAGGGATAGGTCTCTTACATGCCAGGGTGGGTCAGTATAGACTCCCCTTGTCTATTTATGTGGGCAAACATGCATACACTATAGTCTTATAGTTTGAACAAAATTGTTATCAGTGTTATTACTAGGCAGTATAAAACTTAATTCCTTATATTAGGGTGAGAAATATAATATGTTTCTGGGCAGTATTTTGAAAACACAGTTCATAGTATTGTTAGTATATAATGAAGCCAACAATTGGGCAAATCCAGCATGGAACCGGCCGGCATAATTCTATTAATTAGTGAGAGATAATCATCTTTTGTTAATGGTTACTCCATCTAGACACCATCTCACTTACCATCTAGTGCAGTGGACATCTTAGCATGCCCATAAAAAACAAAAGACAACTTTTCGATGTAATGTCTAGTAGTATAACAAAAATGTTTTCCAAAATACAAAGAGTTGATATATTAATACATGATTATTTTTATTATGTGTAATCAAATTAATAGTGTAGTGGACACTCAATTAATGAGTAATGACCTTTTCTAGGATAAAATGTAGCTTATAGCACTCAGAGGTAGTCTAGTTTCTTACTGGTGAAAGAATTTTCAAAATTGATTAAGAAGTTTTTGAGTTTCATAAAATCTTTCACATAATCTGTATAACAGGGGACCATCCTGTGTTTGATTTTGCACATTATTTTATATGTAATGGTTAATAATACAAAAAAGAAACCCTCTTGCGAAAACTGCATTGAAATTGGTTAAAAAATGAGCCAGTAATTCATATTTCAAATATTACTATGTGCCGAAGTGGGCGTGAAGTGGGATTTCGCTTCATCTCTTTCTTTCACACGCCTCGTAATGCCCGATGACGTCACACGTGGTTATTGCGCCTCTTTTCTGTTTCTTGTTACTTACCCCTTCTACCGAAATTGAAAGACTTATAACTTGTTGATTTTTTACCGGATTTAAATAATTCTTTCTGTGTTATAATTTATATAACGTAAATATTTGATAATAATAAAGAACAAAAATGAGTCCCGTCCCCTACTGAGGTTTGGATAATGAAGTCTTCACTTTATAACAAAATCAGTTACATTACCCTTGTTATTTAAATGTATCTTAAGTAGATATTTAGTGTTTTATTTTTAAATTTTGTACTAATTATTTCCTTTAATATCTTTCAAGGGTGGTACACCACTATAACCCTTGCAGTCTACGGTAATCTTACTCAAGTGCTACCTGAAACACCAGTAGGTGCTAACCCACCACCAATTGTCCAGCGGCCAGTGTCCAGAGAGCTGGCCCCACCAAGTGTTCCACCACCAGCTGACTGGAACCAAGAATCCACTAACCAGATCCCCTCTTACACTGGCAATGTTGCCAACAGCAACCCTGATACATATGGGCCAAATAATTATCCTGAAAACTATGAAAATCCGATGTACAGAGGTGATTATTATGATAATGAGCCTCCTAAAGATCCGAGGACTTATCACATGGATAGTGAGTGGGATAAAGGCAGAGATATCAGCTGCGAGAGGGATGGGGATAGGATGAGGCTCAGTCCTCGAGCTTTGGACCATGAGAGGGATAGGCAGGGGCGAAGCAGGAGGCGGTCGCTGGACCGCCGCAGCCGTGAGTCTTCAAGGCACAGGGATGATAGGATGGAGCGACTGCGCTCTAGATCCCGAAGCCGCGACCGTGAATACATAGTTAAGGGTGAATATCGCCCGCTCAGTCGCTCCAGATCTCATAGCATAGACAGAATGCGAGCAATGTCCAACGACCGAGATTGGGACCGAGGTTCCTACAAAAAGGAAGATTATAGACGGCATCGCGATCCATCTTATGAGAGGTCTCGCGGAGGTTCCTACGAAAAGGACGCTGTGCCGTATGAACGCAGGTCTCCTTATGATAAAAGAGCGCCTTCATATGAAAGAAAGTTGAGTTACGAGAAGCGTTTGTCGCCCTACGAAAAACGTGCGCCTTCATACGAAAAGCAAGGGCCGTATGATAGAAAAAGGCATTCACCCTATGGTCGTATCCGGGCATCTAGCTACGGAAGCCGGTCACCAAGTCGTGATGATCCCAGAAAGCGACCTAGGACTCCTCCGGGTGAAAGCAGCCGCAGACCACTGTCTCCAAGGGATCCTGATGCTTCAAGCCCAATCAACTCGATTCGTTCGGAAGATGGTGCCGATTACGACAGAGGAAAGCAGATACCGAGGGTAGACTTTTACCAAAGCTATCGTCACAAAAGTTCAATACGTAGTCCATCCCAGGAACATGAAAATGCTCCTTACGTGGACCCACATTCCAGTCTAGTTACTGTTCCGATAGTGGACAACGCTAATAAAGCTATTGAATCGCCAAATCGTAATCCTGACGAAGATAGGTCGATGGACGCTGAACAGTTTGAGCCTATTCTCTCCGATGAAGACATATGCGACGACATTGAAGGTTCTTCGTATATGGAGATTGAGTATGACGTCAATGAATACTGTGGAGTTGACGATATTATCAAATATTTTAATCCTTTCAAAGACGAGTGGAAAAAATATGTCTACATTAACAAAATACATTATTTGAGCGGTAAGATGGAAAGCTCTAAAGATGTTCTCACAGCAAGCTTTGACGAGTTATGTGATGCCAGTGCAGACCTGTGTAAGATCTCTGAAATGTCCAAGAAGTTAGACCAGAAACTCTACACTAGCCCTTTTGCTGAAATTGATAATACATTGCGAGAAGAATGGGTGCTTCAGTGCGAACAACTGTTCGTTTCAATGACAAACCTCTCTAAAAATACAGATATCATGCTCAGAATATTCCAAAATCCAAGTGCAGATGACGAATTTGCTGAAATTTATAAATTCTTAGTAGCTTTTTGCAAGATCGGTCTTAGTTTCGAGAACGCATTGTCTCAACAGCAACCTACATACAAAATAAGGCACATGAAATGTGGCATACGGCATGCCGAAGCCCTAATGTCCCACAAACACAATGGTACCGTGATGTCTCTGTTACTAAAGGCGGGCATTAATATGCCGATGTTACTTCTTGATATGTATTCTAAAGAATATATGGCACTTAGCATACGTCTCATGATTCTTAAAGCGTTGAACGCATGTTTATCTTCAAAGGTATCTATTGAACATTTTATGAAAGAAGCTATTTACCCAAAATTTGACAAGAACGAGACAGATAAGAAACCTAAAAATGGCTATCAGGCACTTATTTCGATGATGCAAACAAATCCACTGGCCAGAATAAAGTTTGCCATCAGTGCATTGATTAAAAAGTTGAATATGTACGAGCTGCTGAGCAAATTGCATGATTTGGTTATGAATTTTAATAAATCGGCAAAGAACGGTCAAAATGATGATGCGGATCTTCCAGAATCTGATATTGAATTCATCATCCATTCCCTCGGAGAGATTCTGCACATGTATCGCTCGCAATGTCTTTATCTATCGCAGCCAAAAAGATTTTTGCCAGTATCCGCTCAATTCGAAATCAACAAAGAATGCTCGAACGAGACGTTGCTTGAATTTTTCAACAGCCACCACGTACTCGAAGTCTGTTTGTATTTGCTCACTTGTCCGACTACTTGCAACAATTTAATTGTTGTCAGCCCCATACACGATTTAATCCATGAACTAATCAACTCTCAAAATGGTCTCAACTTTTTGTATATGAATATGGAGTTAAGTGAGTTACTGTTCAAAACATTGATTCAGCCATACGGTCAGCAGAACACAGAAGAATATATTTACCCTCATGATTTGAGTAACTACAGTGACCTGCAGATACTGGGACTCGAAATGGCTTATAAGTTAAAAGCTTTGTACTACCTGCAATCGATCGCTGATTTGCAAGCCGGAAAGGATGAGAAGCTGGATGAAAATGAACTTATAGATCGATTACAGTCGCTTTACTGTCTTAGCTTTGGTAGTATCGGCAAAACAGCCGTGCCAGATGTAATCGTAATGAGAGACAATGCAGAATGTCTAGTGGAAGTATTCGAAAATGATCTGAAGACGAAAAACAAAAGTGAATCACCATCAAAACAGAAATCACCGGCGAAAGCTTATGCTATTGAACTGATCGTGTCAGCAGTTCGCTTTTCTGCTAACGTGCCGTTCCTTAAGAAATACGGCCAAAGATTAATCAACGTGTCAAAAGAACATGACAGATTTGAGCCAAGCGTGTCCAGCGTTCTTCAAGAAGTGATCCCATATTTAAAACCCGTGGAGAAAATATCTCTTATATCAGGAGACGACATGGCCGAATGTGTGGAGATTCTTAAGGCTAGTTCTGAGCATGCTCCAGATTTGCCTGGGGAACTGATGACCTGCTTGAGGATCTTAAGACATTTCTGCATATCTGACAATGATTCAAATACAACTATCGCAAACGAATCAACTATAGAGGAATATGTGGAACTCAAGTATAAATACAACGTCCTACAATTATTCTCGTTGGACGGAGTCGCTCATCTCGCAGGCATATTAGACAGATTGGCTGCACACTTCGACCAACCTAGTATGCATACTTCTTTCTTCGCTTCAGTAAAGGGACTGCAATTAGCCCAAATAATCTACCCATGTCTGAGATTGTTGGACGAAATGTTGGCCAGAGTTGTTCGTTGTCGAGGACCAAGGTTCAGAGATTTGACAGCGGCACCAGTTTTACTCAAGACTTATGGTATTGCTAAGGCATTTCCGATAGGTTCAGTGGGGTACAGAACAGCAGCAAAAGCGGCAGAGGCTGCCGTAAGAGCATTGCTAGCTTACGCTCAGCCTATAGCAGACGATGCCAATGATGGCGATTCAATCCGTCGAGGACCTTGGACCTCACTCTGCTCCGAAGTCATACAGTATACGATGACAGCACCGTATACATTTGTACCCGGACTTCTTGTCTTCTCGGAGCTGCTTCCCTTGCCCCTACCGATGCAAGCAAAAACTGCACCGACTGATCGAGAGTTAGCTGATGCTTCGAACGAGAGGAGACTGTGGTCAGCGCATCTCCACGCCTTGTATAACGATCTGACTGATATGATCCAGATAATATGCATGTCGACGTACAGGCCTGTCGTGCACATGCTGCGACGGGTGTGCGTGCAAATCGCTGATTTAGCGCCAAACACAGCAGCAACTGTCGCTAAAGCGGCTGTGGGAGCAGTAGTTAGGGAATTCAAAGCAGGAGAACCAGCCACAGCAAGTGCTGCAAGAGTTTTGGAATTCTTAGCTTGTTTGGTGTCGCACGCCCCCGTTAAATGTGCTGTGCTTCATGCTATGAACACTGGGGGGCCTCGGTCGGCCGATGTGCAGACAGCCCTGTGCGGAGTTCTGTCCCTCTCAAATAGTTCCAGTGAGCATTCAGCGGCTCAAGAGTTCGCAGCGCATGCTTTAGCGGCTTTCTGCGAAGTGGAAATCACGTTAACCCCACTAACTTCGCCACCAGATACACTGCTGGCAAATTCATTGCCAAATAGAGATGCTCTGAATGCATTCCTGGAATCTACCGCAGACTGTTTGGAGTCCGGGACAAAGACAAGTGCTGTCGCACAGTCTATACTGCGAGCATATTTTGTCCTGACCGAACATGAGTACGGTTTTCAGCAGTTCAGGAAGTTTGTGAACAAAAGGAGGGAGTCTTTAGGAAAGTTTTTCAAATGGGCTTTAGAAGGACCTGGGGAGGATAAAGCTGAATGCTTGAGCCTGTATTTAGATCTGATAAGGATATTGAAGGGGGAGGAAGGGGAAGGCGGAGTCGTGGGCAGGAAGTCAGTGCTGACCATGAACGAGATGGCGGATATGGTCGGGTACTCGCCGTCGGTGCCTGACCATCCGGTCTTGACTTTGGAGAAGACATTGAAGGTATGTAAAAAAGCATTTATATGTTTGAGTTCTAATAAGTGGACAACAGCAACTGTTGCCTATTTAAATATTAAATCATATTGTCCATAGCTTTAACAGTTATAACAAGTAAATGATTATTTTTTTTTAATTGATCAGAAGAAAGTCATGCATCAGGAACATCACTGACAGTTATTTCGTTATGTTTTTCAGGAGAGGAACGCTGACGAAGACGCCCAAGCCGCCAAGTTCCTCATCAGCCACGTACAGAAGATAACGGACGCGCCTCTCACTCCTCCTGCAGAAGTCCCCGACGTCCCCCTGCCGGCGCCTGACACTCTCGTCTCCCAGTTCGCCTCGAGGACAGTGTACGCCATCGGAGAGGCGAGTGACGAGCGACTCACCTCCAGTTACTGGCTCAACGTACCCGCCATAACTGGCGAAGATGATGCCAATGATCATGAGTTGGTGAGTATGGTTAGGTTTTGATTTTATGATTAATATATTACATATAGAGAAAAGAGTTCATTTTCATAGAAAATTGTTGACCATGCCCTCAATATTATAAAACATTTTTTTTTCAACTATTATCCAATTAAATTTAAACGTGAATAGAGTGACGAGGCTGGTGGTGCTACTACTCTACATACAATTTCCTCAAAGTTGTATTTTATTGCAGGTGTCGTGCGATATAATGGAGATCGCGAACACGTATCTGTCGGCGGGCGCGGGCGCAGGCGCGGGCCCCGGGGGCGGGGCCGGCGGCGCGGCGGGGTGCGGGGCGGAGGCGCTGAGCAGCGCCGTGCGCAGGCTGGCCGGCTGTCTCGACACGCGGCCCGAGGCGCGCCCCAGCGACGACAAGCGCCCCGCCGGTGAGACAACACCTCTATATACCACTACCTTAAAGTCACACAGTATAAAGCCTCAAATTGGCTGTTATAAAAATTCTAATATTGTAAAGCGGTGTAAACTTGGCATACTATATTTTAATATTTTTTTTAGGTATGGCATAGTATTTTGAATTATGACATCCTATAGTGGTATTTTAAATTTCAGACGCACATTCATTATATTTGTTTTTAAGACTATGAGTATGGTGAAAATAAGAACCCTAACACTATGTGGAATGTTTAATCTCCAGATATATATTTTTTTATATTCATGACCTATGCCTTGAAATGGTTGACTGCTCTGAGTCAGAACATCATGTATGCTACTATTTATTGTTTCAATTTCCGTTAAGAAGTATACATATACAGGGTCATTTTGACATTGCGTTACTAAAAGACACCATATATTTATTTTGTCAAAGAAATTCTTTATAATAAGTAACATAAACCGTGATGTAAAATAAAAAAGTGTATGATTCAAACAAAATTAATACCATTAAAAATATTTTTTAGTTCTACCTGCTCTAATACCTCTATTGTTTCTCTAAGAGAATTCGTCGCAGCGGCAACATCACACTTTCATTCATAAATACACAAACGCACAAGTTATATTCACGCTAAACTACAAAATGTTAAAAAGATCATAAAAATTAAACTGGGATTTTGGGTATAACTATTCGTTATTCACGGATTTTTGGCACAATGTCAGTAGAGGTAAAGACGAATATATGGTTTAATCTGTCAATGCTAAGTAACATGACTCTGTAAATCTCTGAATTTTGTGTAATCATGTGATATAGTAGGTGGCAAACAATTTGAGTGGACTATCGTATGGATCAGGTTTTTGGTATTAAGTGTAGTTTTATGGTTACACCACATGGTTGTGTTGGAGTTGTTCGCCAGCTGTTTTTTTTTTAATTTAACAAAAGGCATAACACAGAACACAATCATTATAAAGAATACTTAAGCTCTAAATTGTGCATAATATATGACACAAGTGTGTTGGCAGTGTCGGTGTGTCGCGGGCGCGGCGAGGGCGCGGACGCGTTCCGCTCGCGGCCGCCGAACACCTCGCGCCCGCCCTCGCTGCACGTCGACGACTTCACCGCGCTGCACCACTCCTACTCGCACAACAGGTACCGGCGCACACTGTACTGTGGCATGTATACCATCATAATATTCAGTTATTAAATTATATATTTTACTTTCATTGGACGTATTTAAAAAATTTTATAATATAAAAGTATTTTCACCAAATGGTTGTAAGACAATCGTATTTTGATTTCTTATATTCTCAATCACACCTAAGTTCAAATTTAGATAAAGCTCAAGAACCTACAATCGTGAAAATAACACTAGTTTTTTTTACACCTTATGCTGCATTTTATAAAAATAAACCCCCTTATTCATAAACGTTTTTTTATCTAAGGACGGTGTAAAGCTGTGATAACAAGCCTGTTTCTCAGTGCCCAACGGCACTGAGAAACAGACATAGGGCCGTTGTGATTGGCTATTATTATTGTATCTCAATATTAGCCAATCACAACAGCCCTATGTCTACCCACTGAGAAGACTGCCATGCCGTCAGCACTGAGAAACAGACTTGTTATCACAGCTTTACTAGGTCGTTAGATAAAAAACGTCTATGAATAAGGGGGAAAGATGCTATTTTGTATATTAGCACATTTATGAAGTGTGTGTGTTGTGTAGTTCCAGAGGCGTCCGTCGCGGCGGCATGTCGGCGCCGGACCGCGGGCGCTTCGCCTCCGCCGCGCCGATGCACGCGCACTACAGGCACATGTGAGTCAACACTTGTACTACTATCTATCATCAACGTGTATTGACACAATATTTAAAAAATAATTAATTGAAAAAAATGTTTTTAATTTGCCTTATCAACGTGACGTTGGAATTAATGATAACTAGTGTTGGTCAGTATAACGCAACTGGACATACCAAATGGCAGATAAATCTGAAATCGCTGCAAAAAAAGCGTGATCTGGGAGAACTGTATCGTGCAACAAAAGCTTTATCAGGTAATAACCGCCCCAAGCAATACCCCCTAAAAGACAGCTATGGGAAACTCATTGTAACATCTGAGGGCCAACTACGTCGCTGGACAGAACACTTTAAAGAAGTTTTTCGCGTACCTGCTGACGCAGTAGAGACGCCTACGGCCGGGGCTCCCACCCCAGCTCCCCAACTACTGAACATTGACCACGAGGTACCAACTTACATTGAAGTACGTGATGCTATCATGGGACTAAAAACAAATAAAGCCCCTGGGGAGGATCTCATAGCCGCTGAAATGCTTCAAGGTGACATACAAACAGCCACAAACTTGCTGACTCCTCTCATACAAAAAATTTGGCGCGATGAAGTCATGCCCGATGATTGGCGAACTGGGCTACTTGTGACGGTGCCAAAGAAAGGAGATCTGAGTAACTGCAGCAACTGGCGGGGTATCACTCTGTTATCTACCCCCTCTAAAGTGCTATGTAAGATACTTCTGAATCGGTTATCAAACGCTGTAGAACCACTGTTACGCAAAGAACAAGCCGGTTTTCGTCCTGGAAGATCATGCATTGACCAGATCAACACGCTGCGTATCATTCTAGAACAAGGAGCTGAATTCCAAAGGGAGATATATTCTCTCTGTGTCGACTTTGAGAAGGCCTTTGATACGCTTCGGTGGACTGCTATCTGGTCACGTCTAGAGGCGATTGGAGTTCCTGTAAAGATCATCAACCTGATCAAGGCAGCATACTTGGATTACTCGTGCAGAGTTCGACATCATGGGCTTATATCCGAAAAGATCTCAGTATATTCAGGAGTACGCCAAGGATGTCTCCTGTCTCCGCTGCTCTTCCTTATTGTGCTTGATGGTGTTATGTCACGCATTAACAACTCACCACAACATGGCATCGAATGGGGTCTAACAGAACACCTACACGATTTGGACTACGCTGATGACCTGTGCCTACTTAGTCATCGCCGTGTGGATATGCAGACTAAATTGGATGAGTTGCGGAGAGAAGCAGCGTCAGTGGGATTAAAAATTAATGTGCGGAAAACAAAGGACATGAGAAGTGGAGCTTGTGATGACAGACCGCTCTTTATAGGCGATACAGAAGTGGAAAGAGTGCAGAGCTTCACCTATCTTGGTAGTGTCGTGTCAGAATCTGGAGGAACAGACTTAGATGTGGCTTCTCGGATTGCTAAAGCTAAAGGTGCGTTCGCTCGTCTCCGTCCAGTATGGCAGTCAAAACACCTCTCCCGTAGAGTGAAACTAAGACTATTTAACACCAATGTGAAAAGCGTGCTGCTGTATGGATGTGAGACGTGGAAAGTCACCAAAGCGATCACACAACAACTCCAAGTCATTATAAACAGATGCTTGCGACAAATCCTGAAGATCTTCTGGCCGGACACTATCGCCAATATAGACCTGTGGAGGGAGTGCCACGAAGATCCAGTCGATTTGCAGATCCGACGTCGCTAATGGAGCTGGATCGGTCATACCTTGCGTAGGGATTCGGATCACATACCAAGGCAAGCCTTGGATTGGAATCCCCAAGGCCGCCGAAAGCGTGGCCGGCCTAAGCAAACCTGGCGGCGCTCGATTGCGGCAGAAGCCAAGAGCATCGGTTTCACCTGGAGTGAAGTTAAGCGGAAGGCGCAAGACAGACAGGAATGGCGTAACTTTGTGTCTACCCTCTGCCCCGCCGTGGGGACTTAGGACCAGCCGGCCTAGCATGCGCACGACGACAAAATTTTGTCGACACTTTTTCTCGTGATTTTGTCGTTTATCTCTATATGTCTACCGACACTAACATGCGCGCTCATTTTCTCGACTTGTCACGAGAAAAGTAGAGAAAAATTAATGTTTTATTAATCTGTGGTATTTTTGTCTACAAACCCTAACATGAGCAAATAATTTTATCGTTTTTTGACACAACGTAAACGAGATATTTGTCTTCTTTGATATTGTACGAAGAGATAAACCGAGAAAATTATCAATTTAATTTATTCGTTAAAACGCGATGGTGGTATCTTACTATAGTAAAATAATAACGATATACGACAAACGACAGGCGTGTAAAGTGAAAAGAACACATATTATACTTAATTGATTTATGATATCCTTTGCTACAAAACAAATGGCATTGTATATTAAAGAAAAGTTTGCTCCCGATTTGGAGTCTCAAGCCAAAGGCATAGCCGTCCGTTTAAAGGTAATTGAAGATATTTATTACATACTTAATTACATAAGTAGCTGAGTTTAATATCAATTGAAGTATTTTGATTTATAGATAATGGAATCATTTTTATTTTTTTTAGGTGAGACTCGTGAATTTTACGTGCAAGGTACGTTAGGGCTCTTAGATTGTACCCATATAAAAATATTACCTCCTAATGAGCCACAAAGTGCACAATATCAAAAAATGAGGAAGGATGCCTGCGACACCAAGGTTCAACTGGTAATGTACTATTAATTAATTATTAGAGTTAATAGAAATAAAAAATGAATGTACTTTGAGAAATATCTTCACAATTAATACATAGCGTGTTACCTTTCATAAAAATTAAATTAGTGTGCCAACTAATGAGGTAATAAGAGCTATTTAATCAGATTAATTGCAGTTTTAATTTTGTTTATTTTAATACTACAAATACAAATGAGTAACTTGTTTTACCATTATGTTTTGCAAAACTAGTACCTATATGTTACCAAAAAATGTCACATTATGGATTCAAACAGCAAAACTCTTAATGTGAATGCCATGTATCGGAGAAGATACTATTACTATGCAACTTAACAATATAAACAAACAATATCTTGCTTTATTTCTTTATTAAAAACTTCATTTACACTGATTGTATACTGATGGACTTAACAATAATGGATATATGGTTATACACTGTTTCAAATTGTTGTTTGACTATATTATTTTACCACTGGTACAACTTCACATTATATTACTATTGTTAAGTAACTGTAGGTAATGCAGTATTTTATGTTACAGTGTTCCAATGGAGGAAACTATTATAAATGACCATGATGTGTGAGAAGAACCTGTACAATTATCAGTACCTGCAAGTGTCTCTCAAGCAGGATGACCTCAATTCTAATAAATAGATATTTTCCTATGTAAATAATGTATATTTTATTATATTCACATTTTAAATATCAAGATAGTTTTCATTATTATAACAAAATCTTCTACACAAATTTAGGCAACAATAGAATATTTTATAATAACTTGCTATACAACAAATTTCCTACAATTACTGTAATGAAATACTATGAACACTTACAAGAAACAGAAATGGCACTCTCAAGTAATTGCTGCAGTTTACTTATATTATTAATTTCTTAAACCAACAGAACAGAACCAAATTTCCTAACATACAGATGTTTTATCTAGTGTATAAATAAAGATACCTAACGAAATATATATACATGATATTAAGTATTTAAAAAATGTAGTTTATTTTAAAAAAACTGGTTAGTATTAAGTTCAAACCGAGCAACTAAAAAACTTTTTGGGAGTAGTATTTGGTAAGCTCTTCAACATGGTGTTGACTGCTGGGCTGGGGACATTCCAATGAATGTAGAGGGACTTGATTCACGGAGCTAAAACAAAAAGAAAATATATACTTGCTTCATATTTTAATAAACACTAATACTAAAAAACATCAATTACCATCGAATAAGAACAAACTTGAGCTTTGTGGCTGCAAAGTTCAACTTACAACATTGGTGTTTTGCTATTAAGGTTATTGTTTCACTATACTTACATCAATTGGGTATTTTGTGAGGCCCAAAGCCACAGTCATCTCCTTCCCGATTGCACTACTGATTCCATTAGGCATTATGGTACATCGTTCTCACGGCGGGGCGTAGTCACCCGAGGTAAAGTCCGGCTTGGGCACCATATACTCGTACAAATAATTGTCTTATTAGATTTTATTTGATTTGTGTCTTGTTACTTCGTACTCCAAAATAGGGCGGAACTGTTATTTTGTGTTAGAATCCTTATTATATTGTACAATATTATTATTAATTTTGAATTTGTTTACTTATTTACGTTTTTTATTTACATTATGCTCTTTGTTATGACATAAACTGTCACATAAAACGTCAAAAGAACCTAATTGGATCATAGATCTATAAAAATTGAATGAACTAAAACCATTGTAGCTATATTAGAAAATAAAATGTTTAGAATATATATTTCAATGGGCAACATCGGTTTGTCTTCACGAGTAAACTTATGTCTTCAACGAGGAATTTGTCGATCGTGGTGCGCATGTTAGAGAAAACGAGATATTAATCGACATCGACAATTTGTCTACTCTCGTTATCGAGATATCTCGTGATGCGCATGCTAGGCCGGCAGAATATATAT
This sequence comes from Manduca sexta, assembly GCF_014839805.1. Classification (NCBI taxonomy): domain Eukaryota; kingdom Metazoa; phylum Arthropoda; class Insecta; order Lepidoptera; family Sphingidae; genus Manduca; species Manduca sexta. The sequence continues at coordinate 505,526 of NC_051129.1, forward strand.
ATAGTGTTGGTCAGTTAATAATTTGACAAATGGGACATATTATTTCCCTTGATAATAGCTAGGTTTATGCCTTCCTATATTCGTACTAAGCAGTATGGTGGACACTACCATATTTTATTATGGAGACTTTATTGTAACCAATCTTTACTAAATATATTCTGTGCTCTCACAGCACATTTCAGCAGAAACTCTAGTAATTATGAATGTTTGTTACAATATTAGTGCGTACTTAGTGTGTAATATTTCACAGTAGAGGTCGCGGCGCGTGGGAGATGGGCGGCTCGCACTTCGGACACTTCGCGCCCACTTCGCAGTATATGATGGGTATGGATATTTTATTACAGTAACTATTGTCCGTATTATGATACAAATGTCCGTAGCGTTTTCAATTGTCTTGTCTCTTTATTTAAGAAATTATGGGTACTATAGACACACATAAAAAATATTTTTTGTCTTCCTTTCTTTTTATAATTAAGAATTCAATAATACTTTTTATTTATGGGTTTTTAATAAAAGATGGCTCCAGCACTTGTATTCTTTTGCATCTTAAAGGATAGATGGCGTTAGCAGTTGTGTTTTTTGGTGTGTATCTACTCTCTTTTTTTGCTGCATATATTGGTAGGTCTTCTCATATCCTCCGCCTCCCAATTCAAGTTCTAAAGTGTAATGTGGTGTTCTGCAGGAGGCATGGGCTGGGGAGGAGGCCGCATGCAGCGCGGGCCGCGACATCGCTCCTTCATACGATAATATGTGTAACTGTACAACGTAGTGACATGCAGGAATATGTGAATTTTTATGTATTTACCATTAAATATAAGTTATTCAATCAATGCGCTGTTTTTTTTACTATAAATGTCTGCAAATTAAACTATATTTTTTTTCCTCCATTAAATTCACTAAATGTCCCTCGCAGATCGCAGGCTTATGAGAGGTCAATTGATTTATTTAAAATTATGAACTACTGTATTGATTCTCCGTAACTGAAATGAAATGAAATGATTTATTTGAATCCGTAAAATGTTATACATAATCATGTATATTATCTAAAAATAGATTTCGTCCATATTAACTCTATCAGTTCGGAAAGTAGTTCTCACCAGAGAAGAACGGTCAAGAAACTCTGGTGTTGCTCTTGACAAAATCAGTTTAACATATACATGATAAATGGAAGAAAAAAAATTACAATTGTTTTTTTATTGCTATTTAGAGCAGTTCATTTGTATGCTTGCAAAAGTTCATTTAGGTAATAAAAGAAATTTCCATACGAGTGCACAATTCTCTCAGGAATCATGAAATATAATACTTACTTATAATACCCCTAGCAATACGTAATAGCAACCGAAATCTGCAGAACAGTCCACACAAGCAGCACCTGTTCACGAGTATGACGTATGTGCCAGCCTTCGGCCTCCTCAACCATATTGACGAGTGTAGGAAGTGGTCGAATAAATAATATATTATTTAGATGTCCCTGTTTTAATTCCCGTAACAACACCCTTGTCCACCGCTCTATAAATCGTACAAATTATGGAGGTAATGCTTTTATTAGTAGAGTAAGTGAATACTACAACGATAAATTCTTTGATTTTGACATATTCATTATATCATGTAATAAATAAAAGAAATACTTATGGCATTATTAAAATCTGGCTCGTAGGTTAAATATTCTCTGGCTTGAGGTAATTTAGTTTCAATGATATTATGCAGTATTACGGACGAATAAAGCAACAGTAACAAAAAAAACAATACTTTTTACTACTGTTTTATTGTTCGTGCTTGTTTACTTTTTGACTTAGCATGCGCTACCTTGTTTTGGAAACTTTCCTGGAATGTGCGAAATTTGGTGTTAATCTATTTTATGGCTAATATTGTTCTGTCTGTTTTTCGAATATCTATATATATATAAAAGAAAGTTGTGTTAGTTACACTATTTATAAGTCAAGAACGGCTGAACCGATTTGGCTGAAAATTGGTGGAGAGGTAGCTTAGAACCACGAGACGGACATAGGATACATTTTATCCTGTTCCCACTGGAAAGGGACGTGACATCAAAATTTGGTATGGAAGATAGTTTAAGACCCTGGGAAGGTTATAGGTTACTATCCCGGGAAAATATATAGCCGGAATTTTATCCCGGAAAACTCCTTCACGCGGGCGAAGCCGCGAGCGAGAATAAATAAATAAAAGCTACCATAATATAAAAAATTGAATCAATAAGAAGTAATCCGTAACAATAGAAAAAAAATTAAACATGGTGTTTCTAGGTTTTGGGCGGCGGTTAACATACACAACAATAGTGTGTTCCGCTCGTCTCTCACTATCTACGATATAAAATAAAAAAAGAAAGTTGTATATAATATTTATTTTCACATTGAAATAGGTAATAATACTTCTATCTGAAATCTATGGTTTAACCCTTGATGTTCACACCACTGCCTTATTGCGTAGACTTAACAGTATGGAGTCAGGTATAAAGAAAACAAAGGTAGAAAATTTAGAAACAAATCAACTTTATTTATCAAGATGGAAAAGATCAAATCATAATATTCATATAGAAGCTTACGAAACAGATATGTTACGAGCGGCGCAGGCGCAGGCGCGGCCCCGTCTCCCCCCGCCTGTCCCCGCCTGCCCCCGCCTGTCCCCGCCTCACCCGCCTGCAGCAAACCAACTCGCTAAACGACACGGTATTACTTTATATTATACTCGTAACAAAAACAAAATATACGTATATATACCTTCCAATCGCGTTCCGAACTAAACCGTAATAACACGTAAATATAACATTAAATCATTAACTTCACCGAGAATTCCCACATGTTTGTTTACTATATGATTGTCTTTGATTTTTTTTTTCATATTTTTGTTAAATTCATTAAATGGTAAAACATCTCACTAGCATAGGTTCATATTTACAAGGCCCCTCGGGGCTCACAGTCTGTTCATTGTATAAAATTATCACTCGCGACATGGCACGTGGCTGGTGACCGGGCCGGCTCCGGGCTGGCTCCGGCCTGGCTCCGGCAGTATCCGGTCCGGCTCCGACAGTATCCGGTCCGACTCCGACAGACTCCGGTCCGGCTCCGGGCCGCGGGCGCCCGCACACTAGTCGCCGGGGTGCTCCGGGCACGATCTGTTCACCTCGAACCATTGGTCTATACATCTGGAACATAAAAACAGAATTTGTTAGTACACAGATAAAACAAAAACTTACACTCATTCACAGTACATACACACTTAGAGAGACAGAAGACACTGCTGTAGTAGCTGACGCATAAATTCACTCTGTCCATCACTCCTCATACAGTGACTGTATTCTATAGCAACATTAATCAATTCCCATCATCTGAGTACCGGTTTCCCATTTTCCATAATGTTCACATAATCCGTTGAACAAACAGCACGATCCTCGAGAGCTAGGCACTTTAATTTTTACAACTTATATAAAAAATCGCTAACAATGAAGTTTTAAGTGCACACTGCATCAGAGACTAGTCAAACACTAGATCAGTATCAGGCGACCTAGATCCACGCGGAGTGCGACATCGAAGCCGGCTTTGTCGCCGGGCGTGAGGGACTACCCTCCCACTCGTCCCTTAGTGACAAAGGCTTAGGCGTGATGGATTTTATGTAAAAGCTTTTGCACGCGGCTTGGTCCGCGTAAAATTACATTCACAGGATGTAAATTGCCTATAGCACTCGGGGGTAATGTAACTTCCTATTAGCAACAGAATCTATACAAAAATACGTGATACAAGCATACTGAGCGCACGGAGGAGTGTGAGATTTGTCATTTGGGATAATTAAAGTTCATATAGAGAGAGTGCATAAAATGAAATTTATGTATATTATGTTTAAAAATATATTGAATTCGACAAACGAATTTCGATCACTGACCGACAGCTAATATTCATATTTGCAGCAGCAGTTCCAGAGATTAGCGCTTGTAAACTAATAAAAATGTCTCATAAATAAGTTTGTTGTTCACAGCAGGCTTTATTAAAATCCAGCATCGAACCTGCCCACTTCACCAGCTCGATGGAATTGCTAACAGTAAGGTCGTGATGCTTACCCTTTGTGATAGATGCAGAGGCAGGGCAGGCGCGCTATGGTGTCGCCCGCCGACAGCTCCTCCAGGCAGATCACGCACTCGCCTTTGGAGTCACTCAGGACGTCCTCTGGAATCACATGCAAAACATCTTCAGTATGTTTGAAATGACCGTGGTATATAGGAAACTTGATGAGATTTTAATCAACAAGTATTATTACCTTTATTATTGTATTAATATACAACAATAACTATAGTATAACCCCCTTATTCATAGACGTTATTAATCTAAGGACAGAACATTGCTGTGATAACAAGTCTGTTTCTTAGCTTTGTTTATCTGATAGCTTGCTGTTTGTTCAGCTTTATTTATCTAAAAGCCAACTAGATTCAAGTTGTATCTCAATATTAGCCAATCACAACGGCCCTATGTCTCCGCACCGCGAAGACTACCATGCCGTCAGCACTGAGAAACGGACTTGTTATCACAACAATGCTCCGTCCTTAGATAAATGACGTCTATGAATAAGGGGGTAAATTTATAGTACACGATTTGTCTCTCAAAATATTATCTAATCCTTACTCTACTGTATAGTTAAAATAAACTAGTTACGTCGCAAAAGATGTAATAATTGATGCTGATGTGTAGGTACTGACCGTTGTAGGAGAGTCGAGGCCTCGTGAGGCACATCACCAGATGGCACTCGATGTCGTCGGGCAGCACGAACTTGCTGCACACTGGGCATTTTATACCTGCAAACAAAAATACAACTCATGTTAGTTAAATGCACAACTTAACAATTCATGGAAACGAACTTGCATTAAGTAGAAACAGTTATAACGGAAAAATTATATGTTATAAGGTAGAGTCACCATTAAAACTGGAAGTACGGTAGAATTCAAATATAGTTTTAACTAAGGAAAATCACTGCATCTTAGGACAATTGATAGCATTATGCCAGCTCTTACATCTGCTTTTATACATGTTCTTTTCGGTATGTTATGTAAAGTCGTTCTCAATGGCAAACATCACATTTCTGAACAAGCCTTATTTGCAAGATTCCAAGCATCACAAACGTTCAAAATTTTCTGATATTCCACTATACAATCATCATCTTCATTAAACTACACACACGACGGTAAGTGCATCGCTCCAAAACGTCGACTCACAGACATGTACAATTGAATCGAACCCGGGACCTTGCACGTTTTATTGCACTATTGTGTTGGATTCATTGTAATTGGCTTACGGGCGCTTCCATTCCCGTCGCAGGTGGTAAAAATTGGCTTTTGATTGAATCTCGTTGTTACCTTTTACGAAGTTGTGTGAATTGAGTTTAGTTTTAGGAAGGTCAATGAACTTGAAGTTTTGTTAGGTTACAGATAATAAACACGGCTAGACAGTAGACAGATTCGTGGTAGAGTGTTTGATGAGCCGGCTGTAAAACGGATATGAGGGGGTTAGATCTCCGTACCCAGAAAGTTGTGTGACATGAAATTATTTGTTTTGGTAGTGGCTGTTGTGGTTGCGAAATTTCTTCCTTATCAAGTTAATTATATTATTATAATATGAGGTATACCCACCCAAACCCTCAGGATCCAAGCTGACCTCGCCTTCACGTGTAATTTAGAGTTTTAATCTCAATTATAAAAATCCATCAATCTCTGAATTCACAAAGTGTTAGGACTCAGATGGCATTCGTGTAACTAAAGAAGCACCTACATCAGTAACAGAACCCAACCAATTGTCATTGTAGTGACTGCAATAAATCCACAGAACTATGGACCATTCGCCATATATTCTCGCTAACTGTTGTGCCTAAAACGGCAGACAATACGCATTCCGGCGGCCCGACAGCGCGTCCGTGATCATACGAGGACGACGCGTGCCTTGTTCGCTAATGGAACATTTGTGAATAAGGGCTTGTTGATATTTTTGTTAATTGATCCTTGTTTCATAGTCTATTAAATACATTTTTATAAGAAATGCTATCAATTAATATTTATGAGATATGTAGCTGATGGTCAGTGGATTGACGTTGTGACATTTCAAAGATTTATACAAGACTTTCATTTCTTACCATTGATTCAAATTCGTGCATTGCGATTGTTTACTGAATCGGTTTATTCTATAACTTATGGATGCATCCATGGATATTAGAAATTCATTTTACGTTAGATTTTGTAAATCTTTAGTGAAACAAAACATTTCGTTAAGCGACCAGTCTAGTCGTCTCCAGCATTTCAAAACGTTTGAACTGACGCAATGGATGGGAACAAAACCTTGCCATTAAATATAACAGTTAAGTGATATTAAGACGAAAGAGGTTAATAATTACCGCGCGTCGGCCGCGGTGGTACGTTACACCTCGACCCCACACCCCACCATTTCACCCCTTTTCGCAGACTTACAAGAATTTCTTTGCGGACTTAGTATTTTTAATTATTCTTAAGTTTAATAACAGTTTTAACTTACTGCTTAGTGTTCGAGTTCAAAGAGAAATTACGATGAGTGGAATTATTAGAATTATCTTCTTAGAATACATTTTCAAAGGATAATAAAGTCAGTATTAATTACAATTTCGTTTAGTTTGTGTTATGAAATACTAAGCGTTGCTCGCGGCTCCGACAGACAGAGCTTTCTCAAAATATATTATGTCCCACTGTGCACGTTTCGCTGCACCTTATGTAGCCTATATGTTAATAAAGAACTTGGACTATCTGCATGCCAAATATCGTCCAAATCCATTCAGCCGTTTATGCGTTAAGCTCTTACAAACACCTTTACGAACTTTCACAATTTACTAAAAAGTGGCATGTGAATGGACATTTTATCTAACCATACTGTAGCATCTTTAGCCCATATTATTCAAGTTTACGTCGAAGAAGCCACTTGAACTTGGGAATGAAGTTATTTCGGCTTCGAGGGTCAAGGTCGGAATCCGAGCCTTTATAATGATCAATCAAGACGGCATTATGACATAACCAGCATTCCACGTTGGGAATGCGATGCCCAGCAATGTAGGGCGCGCGATGTTAATTTGCAAAACTACTTAAAATACGTAAGTTATTTGCTTTAAAAACCTAAGCTGTTGCTTTCCAATAGTTACTGTGTTAAGTAATACTAACTTTTAGTGATGAATTTCTGAGTAATTTAAAATAAGTCAGTTGACATAAGTGATCACCAGCTCCCACAAATACTCGAATATTTTAAGCATTTTTCCAACTAAGAAGGAATAAGATTAGAGGATGTTTTGTTAGGTTTCGAGAAATCCTTCTAATATAGAAAGAGACTCTTATTACGGGTCGCAACTGTCAACCCATCAATGTTTCTATTGGTATTGTGGAGTTTTGGTATGGGCGAATTGACCATCGAATCACAAACTAACTCGTTCGTAACATCAACTGTAAAAAAGCAATCCAAAAGCCTATTAAGTAGATTAGTTCACTTTCCAATATTGCTATTATTTTGTTGACATTCATGATTGCTTGTACACACAATTCTGCGAACAAACTTTATAAAGTTAAAAATTCATACATAGTAAATATTTTTATTGGTTCGTTTTTTCTTTACACGCAGAATATTGTGAACATAATAAAACTATAAAAAAAACAGACCGACAGGCTCTCGTTTGCGTATATTTTCAATTTCCTAGAGAGCACTGCGCCAGTAGGGTTCACACGAACCGACATCCATCCATCTTTCATTTATAAATATTACAGCAACAATTTAAAACCTTTCAAATTAGAAGCAATGAAAGTAACTGGCCAGTAATGAACAAAACGATTATAGCCATACTCATACTCTCGTTCAATATTTATTTATGCAAGTTGGTAACCCTGACGCTAGGAGGGGAGCGAGGGGTCGGCGGGGCCAGTCGAACGTTTCTGCCACGCGGAGCACGATAATTGACTTGTTTCCACTCAGCCCCGCGGAGGGTGACCTGTACCTTCGGGGGCGAATGCAACCGGTCATGAGCGATGCCTATTGTTTTATTGCTATTGAATTTGATTGATGGATGAAAAATGCTAGGTTTTAAAATAAGACTCGAGCATCGTTGGGAAAGTTAGCTTATTCGAATGCTGGAGTCTATCGGGTAGGTTAACGGCTTTGTGTGATCCTGTAGCAGTAAATAAAAAGTGGATTTGATTGGGTTTAAGTACTAATAATTCCAATTCATAACATCAAACATTTTAGGATCATCCGCTCTGCGATGTCCAGCAATATGTTGTAATTTATAGTTCTGGAATACGTTGCAAATATGTCTGGCCACATTCGTTACTACAAAAAAAATTAAAACAAATCATAAGTTAAATGAAGCAACACGATTTTCAGACATTGTAACATTATTACTTCATTAAGAATTTAATTTACTCTAGATGGAATAGTTAAACTAACTTTATGAAACTTGATAGTAGGTTTTAATATTTCAGCTAAAGCAAATTTTGTAAAAGCAACTTTTAATAGTCGTTATATCTTCAATACTATAATATGATTTTAAATATTTCAGTTCCATCAACACGTACAACCTAACAACAATAGACCACAATTGAACTGACAAACACAAACCGACCATTAAAAAAAGAATTACAAGTACATGGAACCTTAAAAAACAACAATAGATCATGTCTAGACGCGTCATGGGAGAATCGACCCTGAGGCCTTGAGAACACACACGAGGACAAAAAACGATATAAAAACAAATTGTAAATACGCAATGAATATAAATAACGCAATACATTGTGTAACGTTTGATTTGAAATTCTTATCGTTAGCAGTAGCTGGTTTAGCAGCGAACAAACTCGGGATTAAGAGTGCTAGGTTAATGTTGGTTAAATCTAAAACAGTTAGAAATAATTTGTTTCATGTGGATCTTTTTTAGTATATTTTTACAGAAATTAATACAAATAATAAACAGTAGAGCCTGCCAATTTCGTCGCGTAAAACCGGTTGAACGGATTTCGATGCAATTAACGTTAAACCAAACTCTAATAAACATTTTTGGCTATGAAAATAAAAAATATTAAACACCCCTGTGTATTATTTAGATTAATCCCTATTAATCTAAATAAAATTACACGTGGCAGTAATCTTTCATGTAAGTAGTAAGTAATAAATGCTAAAATTACGTATTTCTAAAAGTCCATGAAACAGACAATTTTAACTGTTTACGATATCAACTTAGACTGGACTCCTAGTTAGTTTTGATATTACTCTCAGTGGATAAAGGATTAAAATGTAACACTAAACTGTATTATACAGGAATACACACGGTAAGATCCTTGTAAACACTTAGTTGTTACTTGTTTGTTTGCTAGTTATGAGTTTCCATGTAAACATCAATATTTACTGGTGGAGGAATATAGTTCACACTTCCTAAAGACGTAGATTGAGAAGAACGACTATGATGGTATGTTAAATTGGTTGTAGTAAGTAATGAAACAGCTAACTTAATCGCATATAACTAAACTGTTAAAAGGATTTTCATACCGCTATTCAACAATAGATTTATTTTCGAGACCAAGAAAAGCGCAGTTAGTGATTTAAAATCCATCAAATATCTCTATAACCAAATTATATTTATATTATATTTCGCAAATGTAGCAAGTCCGTCATACCGTCTCACATACAAACTACAGATGCATCCCAAGATTTTGGTGTTGCTCATCATTATACCAGTGACGTCGGGGTTCGTGGACTGTCGCACGGCTTGCCGTACGTGTCGCGAGCTGAAGGCAGAACAGAGCCTCCTGGAGGTGCACTGCGCAATGTGCGAGGAGTGCAAGCAGAGGCGACGGGAGAGGTTGCAGATGAAGAGTCATCCGATAGTAAAGAAGCAACAGCAGGCCAAGCTCGTGACACGTGCCGCGCCTCCGTCGATACAGTACTTACAGCCGCGTAAGTGACTAACAATTATTATAATAAAAAAATGTGACGAAGATCATTTTATTATTCAAGAGTTCATCTTCACATCCTCCCCAGAGCCACCAGGCCAATTTATCCAATTATAAGTTAAGAAGTTAACAACAGGTAAACTTGATTAACAAGAGCTGTAAGAATTTATTTCTAGTCAAGGAACGTTGAATAACAACGAGTTTCTTTGCAATCTTCGTTAAAAACTAAAAAGTGCTTATGCAGCTGCCTGGAGTTAGTAAACAAATAAGGTAATATTGGGAGTTTGATGCTGGAGATTGAAAACCTGCCAATGTACGTAAGAATGCGCTTAAAACTTTGCATAGATTTGGCTCAGGTCCAAAAGTAGAAAGAATTTTGAAATCTCAGGATTTTTAGAACTTTGATAGGATTTCATAGTTTTATTTTAAATCACAAAGGCGAGGTTTAAAAATGTAAATTCTACATTGATTTTTGTTTTCAAGTGGCTCAACTCGAACTTCGTGTTACGAAAGAACGAAACACTTGAAAGACTTCGGAAATAAGAGACGAGGAATTTTCAAAATATTTCATAATCAAAATTGTATTGTCTAACAGATTATCCTGAAGGCTGTCCCACACCAGAACCGTGCTCGCCGTCACAAGAAGAGTATCGTCCCACAAACGCAGAAGGGCAGACATGCCCACCAGTGGACAAATGCGTCACGAAGCGCCAATTACAGTATATAAATAGTATCGTGACCGTATCGCAGCCGCCGGTCACACAACCAACGACAACTCAGTACATGCCACCTCCATCAGCCCAACCAGTCCCATTGCCGGCGCCTCTACAAGCGCCTATGCCGGCGCCCTTACCAGCGCCCATGCCAATGCCTCTACCGCCGGCTCTGCCTTTTCCGATGCCGTATCAAATGCCGCCGCCCATGCCACTACAGAGTGCGCCATCAGTGTCAATTGAACCAATATCTCAAGCACCGATTCAATTGTTGTCTACGTCTTGGTTGGAATCTCCCACGTCTCCCTCGGGACCGCCTCGCCCGCCTCTCTTGCCGCACCGTTTATTTCCCCCTCCTATGCCGCCAGCGCCGCCGCCGATGTTTTACCCACCAATTTTGCCGGGGTGTTATTGCATGCCGTTTATGGGTCCCGCGTGCCACTGCCCTCCCTTCCACCAGCGACCAGAGGCGGCAACTCGCTTCGAATTGTCTTTTACGACTGAGCACGAGACGACCAGTACGAAGGAGTATTTGTACGCTTATGTGGGAGTGCCGAGAGATATTGTGAAGGATTAAGGGGTGAATGATATATAATAGTTTTAAATATTAAGTACTAAGGACTCCAGAAATTATTCAGGACTAGACCGATGTGATGGTTTAGTTTCCCAAACGTCTAGATGAACATGTTTAATAATTTATTTATTTATGTGCACCATATGTTACTACACTGTGAGCCTGGCGCCCATAAACTAGTAATACTTGCAAACCACGCCTTTATGTCACAAAATATTGCAACTTGCAAGTAGGTATTTGTATTGAGCTTCTCATCCGAAAACATGACCTTATATGCATAATTCGGACATTACACACTGTCACAACGGCATAAAAGCAAATCGTAATGATACCATATAAGAAATAATATCGTATATGAATGCGAGAGATCTACCAAGTAGTAAAATTTATCTCCATCAAATTACATTAAGACCTATTTCAAAACTTTTGAGTAAATGATACTAGTCAGATAAATGTATAAGCCGACGAAATACAAAAGTCACACGCTAACTTATACTCCTAAATAAATGGTAATGAAATGAATACTATTTACATTAGCTGTAATACGATAACTGTCAAATAAAATTTACTTGAAACTTGTGAAACATGCCCTGAATATGTTGTAAGAATACGAGTCAAATGTATAGTTACGTATAAATTTATTTTAAATACGTTAGGCATTGCATTTTTTATTAAGTATTAAGTTCACAATAACATTAATTATTTCTTAGTAAAACTGTAACGGACAGTGGTTAATAAATTCACCATTTGTCCTGTTTGTTCATGAATATAAATATTAATTGTCTACGCGTGACTTATGCGGTGGTTACAATATTTTCCACTAAGCTATTTGTAAAATCGATCGTCGATGTACAATTACTAAATTTTAATAAATGTATTTTCGATTGTTATTTGTTTGTAGAAAGCAGCTGTAATTGACAGACGACCGAGGTCACCTTTCATATCAGTTGTGAACTTTCAGTATGAAAGTAATTGAATTATTAATGGTTCAATGTGTAATGTAAATTTGAAAAATATTTGAAAACTTAATATAACAGCAAAAAGGTGAAATTTTCTGAAGGGGTTTCCTTTCATACCACAAACATCTATTATCTATGGAGGGCGAGCGCTGTGCTATGTCAAACAGTAGGTGCTAATTCTACTGCACCTGATGGTATGTGGCGTATCGTCCAGATTTAGTATCGATTAACAAATTGATTATTTCTCGCTAGTCGATACAATATTCCTGTTCGGGCGAATTCCCACTCGCTAGCTGAGGCATAAAGTTTTTTTGCCGCCACTTGACATGATCGTAACGATCGAACGCGACACACTTACGTGGACCACTGTGGAGGGTATCACGAATAACTAATATGGATGATCACTGATCACTAACTCCAGCAGATAGATTAAAGCATTCACCATCACGTGTATTGTATATATTCCGGACGGTAATGGAAGAGCGCCATTAGCTAAATTGGAAGAATCTAATTACGTCGCAATGTGAAACTCCGAAACAATTAATGTTCCAACTGAATCGTAGAACGAATAAGTTTTACTTATTGTAATGGTACTAAGATGTCATTACGGATTATCGTTTTTATAGCTGTATGAGAATTAACATATAGATCAATATAATACCTTTTTTTTAAAGGGTAGACAAAGACATGTCTAGTTTTTTTATTGTGTAATCTTATAATTCAGCTTTTTTAATGCATCCGTATTCGTGTCCGTTCCATGATGTGATAGAGTGACACTTTCCCAATAATGAAACGCATTCGCAAACATTACAATGAGTTTATTGAAAAACTCACACAAATATATTTGCTCGACTTGGCAATCGAACCTTGAACTTTATGTTTCTCATGCCAAGTTGCCACTTGATCAACGAGTATCTAACGGAATGTTCAGCACTGCCGACGAACACGCACAACCCCGTAGTTGCATCGTTATTCAGTTACAATAAATTGTCAATTTTCCTTATCAACACCAGTTAATACAAATTGGATATCGTGTATATTTTGTGATATGACGAAGGGCGGCCGTGACCTCAGCCGCTCGGACCCCCGATAGCACCGATAAGCGTTGTTATTGTTAGGTCTGTTTGTTTGTACTAACATTATTGTAAGCGATTACGTAATCTATAATTGTTATAGTATGTTGACTGGTTTATAGCACAATGTTTACTTTGATGAAATTAATTGTAATGATTTATTGTTAGTTTCGTCGTAGAAGCCTTCGTCTTGGTGTAGCGCTCTTCGTCTGTGAATAATATTTATGATATAATTGATTTCTTTTTCATGGGATTGAAATAAAACTAGATGCACTTCTGCTTACACTTTCACAAATATGTGAGCTTATGTATGGTAGCTCTGTACTGGTAAAACATTTTAATTAACACAGACAATCATACCACATTTCAAATACGATATTTCTACAACAATATCTTAAATAATAAAAAAAAAAATAACTACCTAATATAAACTCAATACAACCTGGATAATGAAAACCTCGGAATCACCAACTCTCAAGGCTGTAAGGGTAATTTCCTTAGACCGTCGTTATCTCGGACGAGCGGTGTCAGCGCACGCGATCACTTGTTGAGCACCGTGGGTCCGTGTTGCCGTATCGATCGACTCCCGAGGGCTGTGAGACCGAAGTCTCGTCCTACTCGATTGGGGGTGGAATTGAAAAATAATTATGGTATAGTACTCGGCAGTAAATATACATTAAGTTAGAAAATCGGCAAGAGACGACGCTCTGTGACGTCAATGCTAACAGTTTACTCCATTCTAAAGTCAAAGTGTGATATTCATTGCCGAATGTTGTATAATCGGTGTACTTTATCTGAGTGTTTAATATTCGTCCTGTTTTATCGTTTCCGTAACGCGTTACATGCATAATAGAGTGTAATAAGCAGTCGTTGCTGTTATAAACTTAAGTACGTAGTTTCCTATGTTTGATTTTATATGAAACATAAAATAACACTAAAAATAAATGCTTCTGTGAAATCAGTATCAAAATGGGTTAAAAAATAAAGTTTTTATTCACATTTGAAATATTGTTGCGTGCAAAAGTGGTGTCGTGGTGGGATTATCGCGCTATCTTTGTCTCTCCCACGTAGTGTTTTGACCGATGACACTCGATGACGTCACAGTTTGGTATTACTTACTTAAGCTTAAGCTTAAGCTTTGAACTTATGTATTATTGTGTGGATTTTATAAATTATTTTTTCGTTAGATTTTAATATATTAGATTATATTAGACTTAAATAAGTAGTCAGCTTCTCTATGATATGTAATGTGTACTGTGTACCAATTAATAAATATCAACAATACCGTTATACTGACCTCTCCTTTTCAATCATAGCAAACAAAATACAAATTGAATACACAATTTAATCTAACAAAAGTTTTCATCCATCGCGGAGGAGTACCGAGTTAACGTAATGCCGGCTCAGTTTATCACAATGGCCCGCTGTGTCCCGATAAGTCAGGTCGTTAGGCTAGGTCATGCGGCGGTCTAGATAGGTCGCCTATCCGAGCTGGATTGTTCGACAGCTATACAAGCTGTGGTATTGCCGCTAGTCACGCCATTGTGTGCTGTTTGTACAAAATGGGTTGTTCGGATTGCGAACGAATTTATATTGATGCCTTCTGTGATAAAGTCAGGTTTGGTGATATAAAGTATAAAAATATTTTGATGTTGTTTGCCTATTGTTGGTGGTCTAATAAAAGGCAATGATGCTTCAGAGTATAGTATTATATTTAACACATTTTATATAGTATTAATTCCTTACAATAGGAGTTTGGAGAACGAGTGACTATACAATAAGTAACAATTATTTATCACTGCCAAATAGAGAGTACGCACAAATGATATTGATTTTGATGATTCATAATATGATGCAATAAGTACTTAAGTTAACTTACTTACTATAAAATTTCTAAAAGTTATATAAAACAATAATATTTTTCAATGATTCCGTAATGTTTAACTTTATAGTGTGACCATTGTCGTGCTGAGGTCTCCGCTTTGAACCCCGAGACGTGCAGTCATTACAATTTCATCAAACATTTTCTGCTCAAAACCAGCACAGATTGAAAACTTTAAAATATGTTCAAAACAAATGACGTCTGAACACGACGATGACCTACCGAACCAACCGCGTTGAGATTTCATAAAGCTCATCCTCACAATGTACAGAAAATCATATCTACTTAATACCTCCAAAAATTCTCAATCTCAAGAATAAATATACTCTGCTACACGATAAAATCTTATTTTACAAAAATGACGTTCCAGCTTGCACTCGTCTTAACGAGCTGCACCGACTACGTAATGGCCGCCATTCCTATTGTGGGATAATAGGGGACCGTCCTGTGATTGATTTTGTACATTATTCTATATATAATGGTTAATAATACTAAAAAGAAACCCTGCTGCGAAAACTGCATTAAAATTGGTTAAAAAATGAGCCAGTAATCCATATTTCAAATATTACTAAGTGCCGAAGTGGGCGCGATGTGGGGATATCGCTTCATCCCTTTCTTTTGCACGCGTCGTAATGCCCGATGACGTCACATGTGGATATTGCGCCTCTTTTCTGTTTCTCGTTACTTGCCCCTTCTACCGAAATTGAAAGACTTATAACTTGTTGCTTTTTTACCGGATTTAAATAATTCTTTCTGTGTTATAATTTATATAACGTAAATATTTGATAATAATAAAGAACAAAAATGAGTCCGGTCCCCTATTGAGTGTAAGCGTGTCAACAAGTGTATTACGTTTTATGTTCATCTTAGCCGAGGTAAATGGAGTCTTCGAGTTATGTGTCATAAAAGGTGGTAAATATTTGTCTGTTTCTGTTTTAAGTCGAAGACCGTAGTGTCAATAGTTAAAAAAAATGTATAATTATAAATATAAGTAGATATTGTATCTTTGACTTTTCGGACGACCAACACTTCAGTACCTTCTGAGAGGAAGGCTGCAAATTCTTCGAATCTTCAGGAAAATATTATAATATAAAAAGTGCGACAAAATTTGTAAAATAATTTTATTGCAATGTCATGTTGAGGTTTGTTATTTAGTGTTGAATGATACACTGCTGTTATTGTTTACAACTTAAAATTGTACACCCTGATAAACTTTGCTATTGACTGCCAGAAATGGTGTGTTATCGATTATAATTAGAAAAATAATTGTAATCTGCAATACCCGAAAAAAACACGGGAAAACCGTAAGTGTACACTATTAGGATGACTTTTTTATTGATATTTCCTAAAATACAATAAATCATCGGAATAGTAATGAAAACAAAATTGCTATTTGTTTTTTGCGAATTTAAGTTGTAAATAAATTCGAAGTTACTTTTAGAACAAAAAAAAATTACCTTAAAAATAACAATAGCAACACTCAAACATCGTAAATTGTTTGGAAAGTGATATTTGTACATCGTATCTCTGGAGAGCTGTTATCTCCGCAATTATCACATTCGCCAGTGGCACTGTTGACTGACACGTGTGGGCGACGCGCAGGGCTGTCGGCCATGTCCTAGTTTACAGTTTTTTTTTATTGGACTCCGCAGTCCGTACCGACGGAAACCTACGGGATACTGGAATCCCCCGATTGAGCGGCTATAGGACCCTGGACCAAAGTTGGGAGGGGATAGCTGAGAAGGAGAAAAAAACCTCTTAGGATGGGGATAGGGGAGAAGGCCAGGAAATGTTCGCGAGCCCTTATAGGCCTTAATGTGAATAAGCAACCTTGTGGTATACACACTTCACACTTAACTATGTGCCTAGAACCGCGATGTCTCCTCTTGCATGAGCATGCCTTCGATGCCTAGTTTACAGTTTGTGTGATTGTGATCGGGTGGCCTTATTAGGGTTGCTAGATATAGCCCGACTTGTGATATAAGGCTGTTGGATTAAAATGTGGTGGAGTGTCAAGGCCCAGTAAGCTAGGTAAGGCTTGTTCAGCAGTGAATTAATATAGGGTGGATTCGAACAATAGGTAACGATGACTGCTTATCGTCAAGGGGTGCTCGTTTGTTTGATGAAAAACGATATCGAAACGTAAAACCCAATTCAAAATACTCAATAGAACGAATATTTTTCTAATTAATTAATGAATACTATATCGATATGAGTAAGTACATTGTGTTTTAATGAAAAAAATACGATTACAACTGATTCTGGTTAACTACGTTTGGGTTTTTGACCATATATCCGTGTCATCGTGTTTTGTTTCATTTCTTATTATCTTTGGTTCTTTAAAACATAAATTAATAAAAACTAAGTGAACGTAAATAATTAGAATACTTTACATGAATTCCACACAAAAAAACTGTAAGAGCCTACATTTACCAATAATATATTTTAATATTTCCTGTATTAGTAAAACAAAAAAAAAATGGAGACTGCAAAAGGCTTAATTTTATTTATAATACATAAAAAATAAAACTGTTATCACGGTTAGTGTTTAGACGCGTTTATGGCCTGCCCACATGCCACTTTCTAAAGAAGTCTATTTGTAGGAACAAGGGTGGTGGAACAAAATGTGACCTACTCTTCAAATGGGTGTCTTTACTAAGTGTATCTTGACCTACATAGCGAGGGACCGTGTGTGCCATGTGCGAATTCGATTCCTGGTTGATGACGTTTTAAAAATATTGATTTTGGAATACAAAAGATTATAGATAAATTGTCATTGTCGTCAACTATAAGATTCTGTTATCTATAGGTACTACCCTCAATCTACAGTTTTATTGACGTGCATCTACTATGTTCTATTTCAGCACCACCTCAGGTTGACTGGTAGAGAATGCCTCTGGCATCAAGTCCGCCTTTATATGTTTTGTATGAAGTGCAATAAATAAATAAATAAATTATGCCATTAAAACGTGGGGGCTTATATTTAATTCATAATTGTTTCACTCAACTTGTTTATTGCATTCGCATCTATATCAAATATACTTGAAGTTTGAATGATTTGAAGCTTGACGGCAATGCATCGTTGCACTATCAATAAAGGGGAATCGAGGCATATGGCTGAGTTCAGGCTTGTCTATGACATATCATGAGACATTACAGGTGAAAAAACTTTGGGTGCACCGGTTGCACCTCTGCTTACCCTTGGGGCTTAGATACACGCAATCGCATGTTACATGCAGCGCTACAAATCAAAGTGTTGCTAAGGTTTGTGACCTAGGGAGTCGTAGTCATCAAGTTAACTTCTCTGCTGTCAAATTGTTCAGCATAATGGAA
This sequence comes from Manduca sexta, assembly GCF_014839805.1. Taxonomy (NCBI): domain Eukaryota; kingdom Metazoa; phylum Arthropoda; class Insecta; order Lepidoptera; family Sphingidae; genus Manduca; species Manduca sexta. The sequence goes on from NC_051129.1 coordinate 524,003, forward strand.
AAGCAGGAAAATTTTCAATTTCAAAAAGTACCATATTTGAATACCAGGTCAGGCACAGTCATTTTGGCTTTAAATCTTAGTATCGGCCCGGAGTCTAAGAAAAGTGGGTGCTCCTGTTACAGCTCTGCTTACCTCTACAAGCATGTGTGTGTGTATGTGTGTGTGTGTTTTTTTCTACAAATTTAGGATAAAACCGCCTTTCATGCCGACAGTGCTGTTTACTTCGCTAATCCGTACGAAGATAAACTATGTCAGTTTGTTTAACTTATTACATTCATATACATACTATCCTTTCGGTTTTTTTCACAAAAACGCGTGGAAATTGATATTGAAATTACGTGAAATTACTTGAAAACGGGTTTAGATGACTAACCTTAAATTATTAGATACTACTCTAGACTAGTATTACAGGTTATTTTGGAAGACCATTGTGTTTATTTTCCTCTCTGCTCTCCAGTTTTAGTACTAGGGTTGACCCACAAGGCCATTATTCAGGTGACACAATAAATCTTATCGCTAAGCCCTCGGTGCAGGATATGAGCCATGTTTAACAATATCGACTGATAACCGATAGCGCCGGTTTCAATTTACGACCGCTTTTGGCTATTGTGAGAGCTGAGAGCGTGTCAAACACCATCTGTTTATTGTTAGAAGGAAAATACTAAATATCGGTTATTCACATCTTGATAGAAACCTTAGGAAAATACGTCTAAAATGTATCGAACATCTTTATTGAATCGAAACTCCAAATTATATTAAGATTAACCGTTTTATTATTATTTCGGTACAGCAGCGCTCTGAGGTCTTGGGTGCGAGTCTCAGATCGGGTAAATTAATATTTGGGTTTTTCTACTCAGTATCAGCCCGGAGTATGGAATTTGTACCCGATATGGTGATAAGCTGATCCCCTATCAAATCATAGGACGGAACACACTTAGCGAAAAGTGGGTGCCCTGGTTGCGCCTCTGTATACCCCTTCGGTGATAAATGTGTGTTTGTTTGTTTTTTTAAACATTTTATTTCTGCCATAAAGACTAACAAACATAAAGATTCTATATAGGGCATTAGTTTTATTGCCGATGCTTACATTAAGTTACTCTATGATGATTTAAAACAACAACCATTACATTTGTAACAATAAAAATAGCTAAAATTTTTAATATAGCGGGAGACTTGATACAAAACGTTTGATAATGATCAAGAATCAATACTGAACTAGACCATGACATTAATAACGTATTTAGACAATGTGGCAGATCATTAGCGTTAAATACGTTTTTTAATAAACAAAATACATTGGTTTTTGTATATGTTCAGGTGCAGAACCAATTCTCGCGTTAAGAATCCAAAAATTTGATCGTTTTTCGAATTTAATTCCTGGTAGTTGTGCCCTATATGATAAGTTTGACCCAAATATTGTAGGACGACAAAAAGTTCGGCGATGAAAAATAGTTGCAGTTCTGTCCACTACTGCGTGGACGTAAGCTCGGAATGCAATAGTATGTAGAACATATAAATAGTACCAGTTTATGTAAAACATAGTAGATTGGGACGTGAGTGTTAGAGCCCTAAGATACGTAACACAATGCGCATCAAAAACTACAAAGTTCGGTAAAACTTGGATTAAATGTTTGCAGATCATCCAAAAGTTTTCGAAAATTCGTTTTACGTAATCATATCTCCTAAGGGGATAACTAACCAATCAGACAGACCCCTATTAATTACCTACAATACCCTTATAATTGGATTCATTTGCACAATTTCCTTACAAGTTATAAAATAAAGTCCCCTAATCTGTCTGCACGCAATATATTCAAAAACTACCGAATAGATTACGATGAAATTTGGTATGGAGATAGTTTGAGACTTTGAGTAGGAGAAAGCCTTTCTATCCCGTGAAAATATATAGCGAAATTTTTGTCCCAGAATAGCAATATTACGCGGGCGAAGCCGCGAGCAGAAGCTAATAAATATATAATTAGGATATCGGCATTTTCTTACGGTCTTGTTAGCGCTAACTAAAGCACGAGGGAATATAATGGAGTGGTTCTGACTTCATTTTCATTTGAGTCTCATTCATTTCTAGATTTGAGGGATAATTTGAAGGCAACCCAATTCTGAGAGTAATATGACATAATTTAATATGTGTTTTTATTTGACCATAACCAAAACAAATAAGTCAGTGTTTAAGGTACGATTTCAGCTGATAATTTGGTCAGTATGTAAATATTGTCCATTTGAGAATCAAACTCTTAATTACAACACGCTGACACAACTAGCGTGTTATATTTTCATTGGTATGTACCATAGATAGTATTAAATACTATATTACTATTACAAATAATGAACATATTTGTTTTGATGTATTACCGTAGAGTATCCCACGAGGTGGCCGTCTCATCTGGACTCCGTACGCGGCGGCATCCTGCTCCGCGTCAGGCACGCAAGTTCCAATAATGATACCCATGTTCACCATGCCAAGTATCAACATACACTGGTCACCTCATACTTCACACTTCAACTAGTTCTAAATACAAAAGTTTGAAATTCGAACGATTCCAGCACTACACACACGCGAATACGCGCGAATGTATACGAAAGTTTGAATTGCGAACGTGCTTTCGACGTGGCTGTAGATGTTGTACTGGCCAGTGGTGGTAATGGCCGTTGTGTGACCAGCACGCCAGCTGCGACGTCACTGGCGGTCAGCGAGCGCGTCACTTGTGCGTAGGGTTGCCGAATATAGCAAAGTGTTAAGTTAACTCATAAAATGCATGAGTTTAAATCACCCATTGTTTATTTATGAATTGTTAATTGCGTAGAAATATTTGGCAACCCTGATCCTAAGTCGGTGATGGGTCAATGTCTTCTTCGGAAATAGTAAAAAAAAACAGACAAATAAGAAAAAAATAACCTATTAATGTCGGCGTTTGTGTCACGCGTCAGTGCCGGAGTCTAGCCCACACTGAATGAATTCAACTGGTAAGAAATACTAAGCCGATTAAGATTATTAGGCTAATAGGTGATGACGTCACAGCGATTCTAAGTATTCGCCGTTTACTCTATGTCACGTTTTTTGACACAGACATGTCAGTATGTTAGTATAGAACGTGCCTTTACGCGTTTTAATTAGGGTCATAAGTTTACAACGGATGTTCGGTACACGTACAATAAGTATACTATAATATGACGAAGCAGTTTACGAAAGAATATATTAAATCTTATTTTCCTAAGATTAACATTTGTATTTCGTTGACAACATTTACTAATTTATTTTTATTTAAATGAAAAATAAAATATAATCTCTAATTGTATTAACATAAGAATTAAAATGTCAGCTTAGAAATCTACTATGAAAGTATGATACACATATATCGTATTTAAAAAAAACTGGTGAACCATAAAGCATGTCATGTTTGTGCAAGTGGTAATGATGGGAGAGACGTATGCAAAACACACTTAGCAATACCATTATATCATTTGCGAAGTGAGACGAAGCTTATGTTTATGTGTTTAAGTTCGCATAGTTTTGCACTGCAGATTCGCGAATGATTCACTTTAAAGGTGGTAATTTCGATCGGGTTGTTACCACTGCTCAAAAAGCTGAAGAAATGGTAGTCTCGCTGTAGAGCTTCGTACAGCACATAAGAGGAGATGCCACTATTCCTGTGGCGTGTTGATAATGCTCCAATTCCGGGCAATTTATTTAGAATAACGCATTAGTTGTTCTACTGTGAAATGGAACCGAAGCAACAGTTCATGCCCTCGTACCCCGCTACAAGATAATTGAGACATTTGATTGTGCTTCCCAAATTTGTAGTATATCTGTCCACGATATTGTGGATTTATTTACGCGTACAGTAAAGGTTAACGACTCCAAGACACCCCGCCGCGTGCGCAATCTTAATGATGTCTTTGTGTTATCTAGAGGAAACGACTACATTCAACCTGCTGGTATTTTCCGTATTAAGCATCAAGGTATGTTTTAATTCTACTAATACCATAAAAGAGTGAGGATGTAAGTTAAAAGCAAACGTATACACGTTGAATGGATGTGGTTCAATTTTACAAACAGATAACCTATTAGATTATCTAGACTACTTTTGTTATCCCTAAAAAAATCACGCCGGAATTTTTATTTCTATCTTTTATGTGGGCAAAGACGCGAGCACAAACTTAGTACGTTGTAAATCCGCAATCGGGATTTCCACATTTCAACGCACCATTTGGTATATCCACCGTAGTTCCAGGAATAAGTGGGCCGTTTCCAAAAATACATTAAGTGGAATCAGTGGCCATTGCGCACAGAGAGTGGGTAATCGAATGTAGTGACGTTAAAGGCAGAGATGTAGGTATGGCATATCTTGAACATTCTTGGGATATGTTTAAATGTTGAGTGTGTCGATATGTTTTTTGGACTGTATCGTTGTATACACCGTAATATTATTTTTTTATATCATATGTTTTCCTTAAAATGTTGTTCACTTTTTCCATACAAGTAATGTAGACTTTTTAAAAAAAAATATATATATATATATATTTATTTAGGCGGGAGTTTCAAAATATCCAAGCTGGCATGTCCAATTCCTGTAACGTAGGTATCTCCACTAAAATAAAAAAAATATATCAGTAATCCATTATACCACGTAGGTATCTACTGCAAAAAAATGTCAGGTTCCATTCAATTCAATTCAATGTATTGCACTCTACAATTGTTAAAATATAGGTTTTGCAATTTAAGGAAAGTACATAATCGTAGACCCTGCAGGGCACAGCAACATAGAAGGGAGGGAGAAACTTTTCCTTCAATAAAAAATGTTCAGAGAATATCATAATTAGTTACTTTAGGTTGCTGGTTCGGACCAGACCAGGTTCGGAGAGTCGGCTCTCCGTCATTATTTGAAATGATGGTGCACTCACTGAGGTGTAAGCGAGCGTGGAGTCGCGTGCTAATCCGCCCTTACACCCGATGCGCTCGCCACAATACACAAATCCGACGCCCTTGGACACATAACGGACGCAGGATGCCGTTAACATTTAAACATGGCTACATTTTATAGTGTTTTGTGTGTTTAGAATTTAGGTATTAGGTTTTATGACGGTCGTTGGCATTTGTTAATAAATTTGATAGATTCCTTTTTAACGGAGTACTAAAAATGCTCGACGTTTTATTTGTTTTTATATGTTTTTATACAACTAAGCAATTAGTATTTACATCCTTTGTTTTTTATTGTTTAAAGTAATTTAATATTAGACAAGAAAGCGACATGTGTCCTCAAGGTCTTAACTGTTAAATTAACTGACTGCATTAAAAGATTCAGTGTTTTTCTACTTAGCCGCGTATATAGCCATTTTTGATCGTGTCACGGTTCTCGGCTCGGAACATCACTAATAAGGGTAATTATCCCTAGAAAGGAGAAGGGGTCTATCACACGTACCGTGCGTTTATGGTAGACACGTTGACTGTAATGTGTATTACATGTGTTTAGTTTCAATATCATAACGAATAAGTTTTTTGATCTTTTTAGACAACTGAATGGGGATATTTTGGATGTTAACGGGTAGATGCAATCACTTAGAAACTGATCTAGTCGCTTGTTTGCCGTAGGTTAAAATATAGTTTTACGAATATGTTAATGTTTGTTGTCCAATAGCAGTGGTGAAAGGTAAAAATTTTCGAAATGGAACCCGACATAAATTAGAGGTACTTATATGCATCAACACGGGTTACAAATCGAGTAGGGTTATTTGGACTCTTGGTCACGGATACACAGTTAGAATTCTTATTAGGAGAAAGGTCTTTTACCCGAGTGGGCTGCGAGCAAAACCTAACACAAATATTATTTTTTTATACCAAAACATATCCATTGCCAGACGTATATTTATTTAAAGTTAAACGAGAACTGGCGAATGTGTCGCATAGAATTATTTATCGTTGTTAAAATATCGGTATTTTTGTAAATGTCAACCGGTATCCGGTAGTTGAAATTATTTATGTAACATTCGAAAACACCGAGTCGACTATCGGAACGGTATTAATATTTAAAAATTGGTAGTCTATGGAATATCATATTCAGTGAAAAAGTGTTAGATATAACTTGTTTATAGTATACATTGATAAACAAGCAAATGAGTCAGTTGATGTTTGAGTAATCTCTAACGCCTCATAATTTATACGCTCAGTACCAAAAGAAATATGGATCATATCTAATTATTACTTTCATTGAAACCTGGCAATCTGAACACAATAATGATAATTAAAATTAAAATGAAGTTAAACTATAATTAAGAGACACATGTAACTAACAGAGTTATTGGTCGCGTACGTTTTTTACCATCTTAGGTTCCATTCCCATGAATAACTTTTACACACTTAAATCCGAGACAGTATTCCTCGCGCTTTTTTAGTTTTACAATGATTTACATTTTATTCAGAACAAACATGTTTTCATTTGGCGTATACCAGCTAGACCGGGGCACCACAATGTCACATAATACCGTTATGATGTTAGTTTTATTCTTAAATGTTTTAAAACGAAACTGTCCTCTTTGTATATCAATCTTCTAAGACGACACACTTCTCTTTTGTTGAACAAAAACAAAGAAATTCATCTTTAAAGTAATTTCTCGTGTATGAGTAATGTCCGAATCAGTGACAGGTCATCAACCCTCGCCGAACGCCAAAATACCCGCCCTACATACACATCCGCGATACACATTACAAACACGATTCATATTGATATATAGATTTGGCGACGCGGACGAAACGTGCCGGTCAAGCAACTCCGAAACTCGGTCTTATCCTGAAGTATTGGGGATGTAAATATCTTCACATTATTTTTTAATTAAACGGAACATATGTGGATTCACTCGACTTGGCATATTTGAGGGAAAATTTGCGTTTTCTTTTTCTCTATCTAAACAACCATAAAGTCGATAGTGCTCTGGCCAAAAAGCGTCAAAGAAAGTGTTGTTCTGAGGATATTAGCGACAGCTTAAGAAAAATGTTACACATTCTATTTAAACGATAAGAAGAAGTGTACAAGCGTGCCGGCAAAAAGTTTCGCATCAGATTTGTCAGATATCTCCAAGCCAACTTCAATCTCCAAGGACTTAAATTATGGAACCGAATACGGTCATTTGAAAACGGACCAAGGTTACCGCAACGCAATAACCGTGTAAGTACGAGCAGTATTTAATACATTACCAAATCAGATATAAAACCAGTTATACCCTTTTAGCAGTCGATTATCGAAACCAATCGAACTACAAGCGATATTTGCTCACATCCGCGTCGCCATAGTGATGCGAGTTAGTCGATTCATATTTATCTTAGCAACAAATTGTTGCACATTGATAAGTGCTTTGTTGTTTTAGTACGATGGTTAACGAGAGATGTTTTTCTCTCTATGCTTTCTATTATACATATTTATTGTGTCTGCCTACACACTAAAACATTCTATTTAGTTACTAATTTTTGAAACAGTTGGCAATTTCACTAATATCTTAAACGAAGTATCAC